>NC_057937.1:23337073-23637073 GCF_018555375.3 Anguilla rostrata
AAATCTAGAGAGAGACCAGAGTACTGCTGCTAGAAGACAGACCATTGTGACATCACAAGGGTGAGAAGCCAGAGCATTGTGACATCACAAAGGTGAACATTCCGCCATTCATTCTCTATGGGAAAAATTGCCCACAAAAATTCAAATTTTTCAAAAACCGTCCACCCAAACTTTCCAAAAAGTAATAGCACACCATTCCCGATCAAGCCGCTCGATTTGACATATTGCACGCGTATGTGGTGTGAAAACTCTGGGAGGAGTAGCGGTCCAAAAAATGGGTGGAATAATAATAATAATAATAAATATGTGCAATAATAATAGTGTAGTTGCCCTAAGGCAACCACACTAATAATAATAATATGTGCAATAATAATAGTGTAGTTGCCCTAAGGCAACCACACTAATAATAATAATAATATGTGCAATAATAATAGTGTAGTTGCCCTAAGGCAACCACACTAATAATAATAAAGAATATGTGCAATAATAATAGTGTAGTTGCCCTAAGGCAACCACACTAATAATAATATGTGCAATAATAATAGTGTAGTTGCCCTAAGGCAACCACACTAATAAAGAATATGTGCGATAAAAATAGTGTAGTTGCCTGAGGCAACCACACTAATAATATGTGCAATAATAATAGTGTAGTTGCCCTAAGGCAACCACACTCATAATAATAATAATATGTGCAACTAGAGAATTCCTGCAGAAATTGTGAAGTGTGGTTGCCGCCAACGCAAAGTCGACTTGTGCTGAACGGAGTGAAAAGTGGTAGGTAGTTGCTACAATGTCTGAGGCAGTTGCTAGGGTCTTGCTAGGTGGTTCTATGGAGTTCTAAGTGGTTTCATGGAATTCTAAGCGTTCGCTAGGGTGGTGCTAGGTGGTTGCTATGGAGATTCAGGTGGTTGCTATTGAGCTCCAGGTGGTTGCTAGGGCATTGCTAGGTGGTTGCTAGGGTATGCTAAGTGGTTGCTAGGATGTTGCTAGGTGGTTGCTATGGTGTTCCAGGTGGTTGCTAGGGTGTTGCTAGGTGGTTTCTATGGAGTTATAGCCGGTTGCTAGGGTGTTGCTAGGCATTTGCTATGGAGTTATAGGCAGTTGCTAGGGTGTTGCAAGGGTATTCTAGGTGGCTGCTAGGATGTTGCTAGGTGGTTGCTATGGAGTTATAGGCAGTTGCTAGGGTGTTGCTAGGCATTTGCTATGGAGTTATAGCTGGTTGCTAGGGTGTTGCTAGGCATTTGCTATGGTGTTCCAGGTGGTTGCTAGTGTGTTGTTAGGTGGTTGCTATGGAGTTCCAGGTGGTTGCTAGGGGGTTGCTAGGGTATTCTAAGTGGTTGCTAGGATGTTCCAAGGTGGTTGCTATGGAGTTATAGGCGGTTGCTAGGGTGTTGCTAGGCAGTTGTTATGGTGTTCCAAGTGGTTGCTAGGGTGTTGCTAGGTGGTTGCTATGGTGTTCCAGGTAGTTTCTAGGGTGTTGCTAGGTAGTTGCTATTGAGTTCTAGGCAGTTGCTATGGTGTTGCTAGGTGGTTGCTAAGGAATTCTAGGCGGTTGCTATGGTGTTGCTAGGTGGTTGCTATGGAGTTCTAGGCTGTTGCTAGGGTGTTGCTAGGTGGTTGCTATGGAGTTCTAGGTGGTTGCTTGGGTGTTGCTAGGTGGTTCCTATGGAGTTCTAGGCGGTTGCTATGGTGTTGCTAGGTGGTTGCTATGGAGTTCTAGGCGGTTTCTAGGGTGTTGCTAGGTGGTTGCTATGGAGTTCTAGGTGGTTGCTAGGGTATTCGAAGTGGTTGCTAGGATGTTGCTAGGTGGTTGCTATGGAGTTCTAGGTGGTTGCTATGGTGTTGCAAAGTGGTTGCTATGGATTTCTAGGCCGTTGCTAGGGTGTTGCTAGGTGGTTGCTATGGAGTTCTAGGCGGTTGCTAGGGTGTTGCTAGGTGGTTGCTATGGAGTTCTAGGCGGTTGCTATGGTGTTGCTAAGTGGTTGCTATGGAGTTCTAGGCGGTTGCTAGGGTGTTGCTAGGTGGTTGCTATGGAGTTCTAGGTGGTTGCTAGGGTGTTGCTAGGGGGTTGCTAGGGTATTCGAAGTGGTTGCTAGGATGTTACTAGGTGGTTGCTTTGGAGTTCTAGGTGGTTGCTATGGTGTTGCTAGGTGGTTGCTATGGAGTTCTAGGCCGTTGCTAGTGTGTTGCTAGGTGGTTGCTAGGGTGTTGCTAGGGTGTTGCTAGGTGGTTGTTGGTGGTTGTTGCCAGTTGACCTTGCCACTGCCAGTTGACCTTGCCACCTCCACCCTCAACTCCTGCCTCTCTCAGTCCCTCGACTCACTTTGTCCTCTTGTCTCCAAACCAGCACGCCCCTCACCCCCCTGCCCATGGCTGACTGAGTCACTACGCTCCAGCAGAACATCACTGCGGGCTGCAGAGAGAAAGTGGAGAAAATCCCGATCCTCTGATGACCTGACCGCATACCATACCCTGCTGGCGACTTTTACATCTGCCCTCACGTCTGCAAAAGCCTCTTTTTTCCAATCCAAGATCAGCGCATGTGTCTCTAATCCACGTAAACTATTCTCCACCTTCTCTTCCCTCCTCATTCCTCCTCCACCCCCACCTCCCTCTTCCCTCTCCGCAGATGACTTTCTGGCCGCCTTTGAAGGAAAGGTGGCTACAATTCGGAACTCCTTCACCCATCCAGTGAGCCCCCCAACCCCCCAGGACAACCCCACAGCTACACTGACCTCCTTTGAAATGCTGGAGGACTCTGATGTATTACAACTCATCACCTCTCATCGCGCAACCACCTGTCCACTTGACCCCATCCCATCAAAAGTTCTCCAATCTATCTCCAGCGAGCTCCTTCCCTATCTGTCTTCCATTGTTAATTCCTCTCTCTCCTCTGGTCATGTTCCCTCTGTTTTTAAGACGGCTCGTGTTACCCCACTACTCAAAAAACCCACCTTAGACCCCTCCGATGTAACAAATTATCGACACGTATCCCTTCTACCCTTTCTGTCCAAAACCCTCGAACGAGCAGTTCTTAAACAATTAACCTCTTTTCTCCATCAGAACAACCTGCTAGACCCTCACCAGTCTGGCTTCCGATCCGGGCACTCAACAGAGACTGCACTACTAGCTGTGACGGAGGCACTTGCCACTGCAAGAGCCTCACGCCTCTCCTCTGTCCTGATCCTTCTTGACCTGTCTGCAGCTTTTGACACGGTCAACCATAAAATACTCCTCTCCACCTTGGCTGGGATGGGAATTACCGGGACTGCCCTGTCTTGGTTCTCTTCCTATCTTGCAGATAGGACCTACCAGGTCACCTGGAAGGGGTCTGCCTCTGCCTCTCATCCACTTGTCACGGGAGTGCCGCAGGGATCTGTACTGGGTCCTCTGCTGTTCTCCTTATACACCAGATCTCTTGGTTCAGTCATTAATTCACATGGTTTTTCCTATCATTGTTATGCAGATGACACACAACTCTACTTTTCTTTCCCCCCCTCGGCCACACAGATCAATGATAAGATCTCTTCCTGCCTGGCTGACATCTCCACTTGGATGGCCAGCCACCATCTGAAGCTCAACCTCAACAAAACTGAGCTGCTCTTCTTCCCGTACAAGACCTCCTTGCTTCGTGAACTCTCAATCACGGTTGATGGCACCACAGTGACTGCCTCTCACTCTGCAAAGAGCCTGGGGGTGGTCCTGGATGACCAGCTGGACCTCAAGGAGCACATCAAGGCAACATCACGGTCCTGCAGATTCCTCCTATACAACATCAGGAGGATTCGACCATACCTGACGACGCACTCCACCCAGCTGCTCGTCCAGGCTACGGTGACCTCTCGCCTTGATTATTGCAACTCTCTCCTTGCAAACCTGCCAGCTTGTGCCATACAGCCACTACAGATGATTCAGAATGCCGCTGCCCGACTCATCTACAACCTCCCCAAATTCTCCCACGTCACTCCCCTGCTGCGATCACTTCACTGGCTACCGGTCGCTGCCAGGATCCGATTCAAAGCCCTGACCCTTGCCTACACTGCCGCCAACAGGACAGCCCCTATCTACTTGCAGGACATGACTCAATTCTATGTGCCTGCTCGACCACTCCGCTCTGCGGCAGCAGGGCGTCTTGCAACCCCTCCCACCCGCCCAAAGGGATCACAGAGCTTCTCCACCCTAGCTCCCCAGTGGTGGAACGAACTCCCCGTCCCTCTCCGAACCTCCCCCTCACTATCCATCTTCCGCCGTGGCCTGAAGACTCATCTCTTCAGACTATACCTAGAATAACCACCACCACGCTGTGTATATATATATATATATATATATTTAAAAAAAAAAAAAAAAAACACCCTTTTTCCTGTCACTTGTTACATGTTGCCCCATCCCTGCACTTCTTGGTAAATTGTATTTGTCCTAATACTCTAGCTTATTCTTCTGCCTAGTTTGGCTTTGCAGATGTTAGACCAGGATGGTGTTCTTTGTTCTCGGCTAGAAATAGCTTTACAAAATAAGTAATTGTACCTTACTGAACCCGTGTTCAGCAGTTGTCTACGATCATGAAAATGCACTTTTGTACGTCGCTTTGGATAAAAGCGTCTGCTAAATGAATGTAATGGTTGCTATGGAGTTCCAGGCGGTTGCTAGGGTGTTGCTAGGTGGTTGCTATGGAGTTCTAGGTGGTTGCTAGGGTGTTGCTAGGGTATTCTAAGTGGTTGCTAGGATGTTGCTAGGTGGTTGCTATGGAGTTATAGGCGGTTGCTAGGGTGTTGCTAGGCAGTTGTTATGGTGTTCCAGCTGATTGTTAGGGTGTTGCTAGGTGGTTGCTATGGAGTTCCTAGGTGGTTGCTAGGGTGTTGCTAGGCATTTGGTATGGTGTTCCAGGTGGTTGCTAGAGTCTTGGTAGGTGGTTGCTATGGAGTTCTAGGTGGTTGCTAGGATGTTGCTAGGTGGTTGCTATGGAGTTATAGGCGGTTGCTAAGGTGTTGCTAAGTGGTTGCTATGGAGTTCTAGGCGGTTGCTATGGTGTTGCTAGGTGGTTGCTATAGAGTTATAGCTGGTTGCTAGGGTGTTGCTAGGTGGTTGCTAGGGTATTCTAAGTGGTTGCTAGGATGTTGTTAGGTGGTTGCTATGGATTTCTAGGCGGTTGCTAGGGTGTTGCTAGGCAGTTGTTATGGTGTTCCAGCTGGTTGTTAGGGTGTTGCTAGGTGGTTGCTATGGAGTTCCTAGGTGGTTGCTAGGGTGTTGCTAGGCATTTGGTATGGTGTTCCAGGTGGTTGCTAGAGTCTTGGTAGGTGGTTGCTATGGAGTTCTAGGTGGTTGCTAGGATGTTGCTAGGTGGTTGCTATGGAGTTATAGGCGGTTGCTAAAGTGTTGCTAGGTGGTTGCTATGGAGTTCTCGGCGGTTGCTATGGTGTTGCTAGGTGGTTGCTATAGAGTTATAGCTGGTTGCTAGGGTGTTGCTAGGCATTTGCTATGGTGTTCCAGGTGGTTGCTAGAGTGTTGTTAGGTGGTTACTATGGAGTTCTAGGTGGTTGCTAGGGTGTTGCTAGGGGGTTGTTAGGGTATTCTAAGTGGTTGCTAGGATGTTGCTAGGTGGTTGCTATGGTGTTATAGGCGGTTGCTAAGGTGTTGCTAGGGTATTCTAGGTGGTATCTAGGATGTTGCTAGGTTGTTGCTATGGAGTTATAGGCGGTTGCTAGGGTGTTTCTAGGCAGTTGTTATGGTTTTCCAGGTAGTTGCTATGGTGTTGCTAGGTGGTTGCTATGGAGTTCTAGGTGGTTGCTAGGGTGTTTTAGGTGGTTGCTAGTGTATTGTTAGGTGGTTGCTATTGAGTTCTAGGTGGTTGCTAGGGGGTTGCTAGGGTATTCTAAGTGGTTGCTAAGATGTTGCTAGGTGGTTGCTATGGAGTTATAGGTGGTTGCTAGGGTGTTGCTATGGTGGTCCAGGTGGTTGCTAGGGTGTTGCTAGGTGGTTGCTATGGTGTCTAGGTGGTTGCTATGGTGTTGCTAGGTGGTTGCTATGGAGTTCTAGGTGGTTGCTAGGTTGTTGCTAGGGGGTTGCTATGGTGTTCCAGGTGGTTGCTAGGGTGTTGCTAAGTGGGTGCTATGGAGTTCTAGGTGGTTGCTATTGTGTTGTTAGGTGGTTGTTATGGTGTTCCAGGTTGTTGCTAAGGTGTTGCTAGGTGGTTGCTATGGTGTTCCAGGTGGTTGCTAGGTTGTTGCTAGGTGGTTGCTAAGGAGTTCTAGGTCGTTGCTATGGAGTTATTGCCGGTTGCTAGGTTATTCTAGGTGGTTGCTAGGATGTTGTTAGGTGGTTGCTATGGAGTTATATGCGGTTGCTAGGGTGTTGCTAGGCAGTTGTTATGGTGTTCCAGGTTGTTGCTAGGGTGTTGCTAGGTGGTTGCTATTGTGTTCCAGGTGGTTGCTAGGGTGTTTCTAGGTGGTTGCTAGGATGTTGCTAGGTGGTTGCTATGGAGTTATAGGCGGTTGCTAGGGTGTTGCTAGGTCGTTGCTAGGAGGTTGCAATGGAGTTATAGGCGGTTGCTAGGGTGTTGCAAGGCAGTTGTTATGGTGTTTCAGGTGGTTGCTAGGTTGTTGCTAGGTGGTTGCTAGGGTGTTGCTAGGTGGTTGCTAGGATGTTGCTAGGTGGTTGCTATGGAGTTATAGGCGGTTGCTAGGGTGTTGCTAGGCAGTTGTTATGGTGTTCCAGGTGGTTGCTAGGGTGTTGCTACGTGGTTGCTATGGTATTCTAGGTGTTTGCTAGGGTGTTGCTGGGTGGATGCTATGGAGTTCTAGGTGGTTACTATGGTGTTGCTAGGTGGTTACTATGGAGTTTCTGCCGGTTGCTAGGGTGTTGCTACGCATTTGCTATGGAGTTATAGGCGGTTGCTACGGTGTTGCTAGGCAGTTGTTATGGTGTTCCGGGTGGTTGCTTGGGTGTTGCTAGGTGGTTACTATGGAGTTTCTGCCGGTTGCTAGGGTGTTGCTACGCATTTGCTATGGAGTTATAGGCGGTTGCTACGGTGTTGCTAGGCAGTTGTTATGGTGTTCCGGGTGGTTGCTTGGGTGTTGCTAGGTGGTTGCTATGGTGTTCCAGGTGGTTGCTAGGGTTTTGCTAGGTGGTTGCTATGGAGTTCTAGGTGGTTGCTAGGGTGTTGCTTGGGGGTTGCTTGGGTATTCTAAGTGGTTGCTAGGATGTTGCTAGGTGTTTGCTATGGAGTTATAGGCGGTTGTTATGGTGTTCCAGGTGGTTGCTTGGGTGTTGCTAGGTTGTTGCTATGGTGTTCCAGGTGGTTGGTAGGGTGTTGCTAGGTGGTTGCTATGGAGTTCTAGGTGGTTGCTAGGGTGTTGCTAGGGGGTTGCTAGGGTATTCTAAGTCGTTGCTAGGTGGTTGCTATGGAGTTATAGGCGGTTGCTAGGGTGTTGCTAGGCAATTATGGTGTTCCAGGTGGTTGCTATGGTATTCTAGGTGGTTGCTAGGGTGTTGCTGGGTGGATGCTATGGAGTTCTAGGTGGTTACTATGGTGTTGCTAGGCATTTGCTATGGAGTTATAGGCGGTTGCTACGGTGTTGCTAGGGTATTCCAGGTGGTTGCTAGGATGTTGCTAGGTGGTTTTTATGGAGTTATAGGCGGTTGCTAGGGTTTTACTAGGCAGTTATGGTGTTCCAGGTGGTTGCTAGGGTGTTGCTAGGTGGTTGCTATGTAGTTATATCCGGTTGCTAGAGTGTTGCTAGGCATTTGTTATGGTGTTTCAGGTGGTTGCTAGGGTGTTGCAAGGTGGTTGCTATGCTGTTCTACGTGGTTGCTATGGTGTTCCAGGTGGTTGCTAGTGTGTTGTTAGGTAGTTGCTATGGAGTTCTAGGCAGTTGCTAGGGTGTTCTAGGTGGTTGCTAGGGTGTTGCCAGGTTGTTGCTATGGAGTGGTAGGCTGTTGCTATGGGGTTGCTATGGAGTTCTAGGCGGTTGCTAGGTCTTTACTGAGTCCAATGACGCGACCCATAGTTCTCTATGACAAACGGTTCAAAAGTAATGAAATATCAAACATCGGCCAATCAGGACGGGGGGCAAGGCTGATCTCCACCAATGGACAAAGGACTCTCTACCATGTCCAATGAGGCATTGCTCAATTTGTGGGCATTTTTTCCCCATAGAGATGAATGGCAGAATGTTCAAATCTAGAGAGAGACCAGAGTACTGCTGCTAGAAGACAGAGCATTGTGACATCACAAAGGTGAGAAGACAGCATTGTGACATCACAAGGGTGAACATTCCGCCATTCATTCTCTATGGGAAAAATTTCCCAAAAAAAGTCAAATTACTCAAACACCGTCCACCCAAACTTTTCACAAAGTAATAGCATGTGGAGTTTTGCAGAGAAAAACGACTGGCTTGGTTTTCAAGTATGCAAAAACAACTTTATTTGAGCAGATCGCTCTGGAAAACATGCAATCAGACTACCACGTCAGGAAGCTCTGCTCTCCCTCGCTAAACCCCCGGCTTATCTCTACCTCCCGGCTGACGCGTCACCTGTCAGGTGAGTTTGAGAACATGGGCGTGTTGCCACAGGTGATTCTGCCTCTCTCCCCCCAGTGCTCACTACACAAGCCCCCCCAGAATTTACTGTGGCAGCAAAACCGCCTAGGGGTCTGGATGACACGGCCAAACCTCCCCAGTTTCTTGCCCGCCGCCCCGGACGGATCAGGACCCATACCAGAGTCAGTTTTAGGGCTGTTACCAGGGTGAGGATTTAAGTCAGGGATAGGATTTCTCGACCTGAGAGCGGGAGGTCGACCTCTGCGCGGAGGACAAGCGACTTCTACCGGCGAATCTAAATCTACGTGCGCCGGCTTTAAGCGGTCTACGGTAATGCGGTCAGACCTACCACCGATATCCAAAACAAAAAATTCATCCCCGGACTTTAATACCCGAAACGGTCCCTCGTAAGGAGGCTGCAAAGGGCGACGATACTTATCTTGTCGCACAAACACAAAGCGCGCCTCACCCAAACCTGGATGAACGTGGGAGCGTGGCAAACCGTGATGCGTCGTAGGCACCGGGGCGAACGATTACAGACCGTCCCTCAGAACCGGGAGTTGGCACGTAGCTGACCAAGGCACCGAACAGCTAGGTAAAAACTCCCCTGGTACGTGCAACGGTTGCCCATAAACTAGCTCCGCAGATGATGCTCCTAAATCAACCTTAGGGGCCGTCCTAAGACCCAGTAAGACCCACGGGAGCGTATCAACCCAAGCGTCCCCTTGCAGTGCAGCGCGGAGGGACACCTTTAACGAACGATGGAAGCGCTCGCACATCCCGTTAGCCTGAGGGTGATATGCCGTAGTCCAATGCAGCGTCACCCCCAACTGCCGAGCTATCGCCACCCACAACTCTGACGTGAACTGAGCCCCACGGTCGGAGGATAAATCGGCCGGAACCCCGAAACGCGAGACCCACTTTAGCCCGTTGACACGCTAAGCAAGCATTCACCCAGTCACGGACATCCTTTTTCAGGCTATGCCACACAAACCTTCCAGACAATAGCTTCTGCGACACCTTGCGGCCCGGATGGGATAGGTTGTGTAAAACCTCGAAAATACGCCGCTGCCAAACCACGGGCACCACTGGTCTGGCGACCCCGGTGGACACATCACAAAGGAGTGGGGTGCCTGAAGGACCAAAACTTACCTCCTGCAGCTGCAGACCTGTAGTCGCTGTGCGTAACGCCTGCACTTCGGGATCAGACGCCTGGTCAGCAGCCATCTGCGCGTAATCCACCCCTAAATTGACCGCGTCCACTATGGACCGCGAAAGACAGTCAGCCACCATGTTGTCCTTACCTGCGACATGCTGGATGTCCGTGGTGAACTCGGAGACGAATGCCAACTGCCTTTGCTGACGGGCGGACCACGGCTCCGAAACCTTAGCCATAGCTAGAGCTAAAGGTTTGTGGTCTACAAAGGCCGTGAACGTGCGACCCTCGAGCAGGAACCGGAAATAGCGCACAGCTAAATAAAGAGCAAGGAGCTCGCGATCGAACGTGCTGTAATTGCGCTCAGCAGGACGGAGCTGGCGGCTAAAAAAAGCAAGCGGCTGCCAAACCCCATTTATTAGCTGTTCATGCACCCCGCCAACCACAACATCTGATGCATCAGTAGTTACAGAAACCGGCGCGTCCGGCCAAGGGTGCGTAAGGAGAGTAGCATTCGCTAATGCCTCTTTAGTTTTAAAAAAAGCATGCGACATCTCGGCCGACCAACTTACCAGTTGCTTCGCTGTGGCCCCTTTAAGGGCAGCGTACAGGGGCAGCATTAGCTGAGCGGCTCTGGGAATGAAGCGATGGTAAAAATTTACCATGCCCAAAAACTCCTGCAAAGCCCGAACTGTAACCGGTCGCGGAAAATTTTGAATAGCCTCGACCTTGGAAGGGAGGGGCACCGCACCTTCCCTGGCGACGCGGTGGCCGAGGAAATCCACCACGGGAACCCCAAATTGACATTTGGCAAGGTTAATAATTAACCCGTGTTCGCTGAGGCGCGCAAAAAGGGCCCGGAGATGGGCCTGGTGCTCATCGCTGGAGGCACTGGCTACCAGGATGTCGTCTAAATAAACGAAAAGAAAAGGCATATCCCGCAAAACCCTATCCATTAAGCGCTGAAAAGTTGGGCCGCGTTTTTTAAACCAAAAGGCATGCGTAAAAACTCAAATAGCCCAAACGGGGTTATTACCGCGGTTTTAGCGATATCTTGCGGCTGAACCGGAAACCTGGTGATAACCCCTGACTAAATCAATTTTCGAAAAAAAAACCTTCCCAGCTAATCGAGCCGAGAAATCCTGTATGTATGGTATAGGGTAGCGGTCAGGGGTCGTGGCGTCATTCAGTCGTCGATAGTCCTCGCAAGGTCGCCACCCCCCCCCTGTTTTCGGAACCAAGTGGAGGGGTGAGGCCCAAGGACTGCTGGACCTACGCACAATCCCCAAGCGTTCCATGGAGTCAAACTCCGTTTTAGCCACAGCCAGCTTCTGCGGGTCCAACCGCCTTGACCGGGCGTGGACCGGCGGACCCGTAGTGGCGATATAATGCTCCACTCCATGCTTGACGGCTGCCGAAGAGAACGTGGGCGTGGTGAGGTCCGGGAATTCCCTCAGGAGGCGCTGAAACACATCCGCAGATGACAGGGCGCTAGACAGCTTGGACGTCCCGGTGCTGCTGGAAGAACCCGGAAGCGTTGCGAATGTCTCCGCATTCACCAGCCGTCTGTTACTGACATCGACCAGCAGGCTGTTAGCACACAGAAAATCTGCGCCCAACAACGGAGTAGACACAGACACTAGCACAAACACCCACTGGAAATGTTGTCCGTCAAAACACAGGTCCACTGCTCATCTGCCAAAAGTGGGGATAGTGCTGCCGTTGGCGGCCTTCAGAGGTGGTCCACGACCCCCAGGCTGTACGTCCAAAGCAGGCGCAGGGAGGACGCTAACCTGCGCGCCTGTGTCGCATAGAAATCGCCGATCAGAAACAGAGCCCGTAACAAAAAGCAAACTGCTAGCCTGGCCGACACTCAACGCAGCTAATGAGCGTCGGCTCTGCCGTTTCCCGACACGAAAGAGCAAGGTGGACGGCACTTCTTAGCGCGTGGGCCAAACCTGGCATGATAGTAGCAGAGGCCCGCTGTAAGTCGTTGCTGTTGGGCAGCAGCGATGACATCCTCCCGGATAGCCTGCCCATCAGCAGCGCCAACCACCCTTACTGCAGGACCGGGTGGAGTTTAAAACTTTATCAGCTTCCCTGGCCAGAGCCCTGTGGTCTTTCAATGGGGAACCTGCCAGAGCTGCCCGCACTTGACTGGGCATCTGCTGCATAAATAATTCCCGGAATATGAAGCAAGGTTGGTGGTTACCCAAAAGTGTCAGCATATGGTCCATTAATTCCGAAGGTTTTGAATCTCCCAAACCAGGCAGTGTAAGGAGCTTGCGAGCACGCTCAGGTTCTGACAGCTCGAAAGTCTCCAAAAGGAGCTGTTTGAGAGACAAGTACTTATCCTCTTCCGGAGGATCTTGGAGTAGGCTTAATACCCGCGATGCTGTCGAACTATTCAAAGCCTCAACCACGTAGTAGTATTTTGTGTCCTCCTGCGTTATGCCTCTCAACGCGAACTGAGCCTCCGCTTGAGCGAACCACACGGCGGCATGTTCCTGCCAGAACTCCGGGAGCTTGAGAGCGACGGCGTGCATCTTTCGCAGAGAAAAGAACAACTTCGGAATCGTCTGAAAAAGCGTCAGGGTCACCAATGTGGAGTTTTGCAGAGGAAAACGACTGGCTTGGTTTTCAAGTATGCAAAAACAACTTTATTTGAGCAGATCGCTCTGGAAAACATGCAATCAGACTGCCACGTCAGGAAGCTCTGCTCTCCCTCGCTAAACCCCCGGCTTATCTCTACCTCCCGGCTGACGCGTCACCTGTCAGGTGAGTCTGAGAACGTGGGCGTGTTGCCACAGGGGATTCTGCCTCTCTCCCCCCAGTGCTCACTACAAGCACACCATTCCCGATCAAGCCGCTCGATTTCACATATTGCATGTGTATGTGGTGCGAAAACTCTGGGAGGAGTAGCGGTCCAAAAAATGGGTGGAATAATAATAATAAATATGTGCAATAATAATTGTGTGTTTGCCTAAGGCAACCACAGTAATAATATGTGCAATAATAGTAGTGTGCTTGCCTAAGGCAACCACACTAATAAATAAAGAATATGTGCAATAATAATAGTGTGTTTGCCTAAGGCAACCACAGTAATAATATGTGCAATAATAGTAGTGTGCTTGCCTAAGGCAACCACACTAATAATAATATGTGGGATAATAATAGTGTGTTTGCCTAAGGCAACCACACTAATAACTAGACAATTCCTGCAGAAATTGTGAAGTGTGGTTGCCGCCAACGCAAAGTCGACTTTGTGCTGAACGGAGTGAACAGTTTCTGTAGTATAAGCAGAGACAGAGTATTGTGTACATGCTATAACATCACGGCAACGAGTTTATTTGCGACACATATATTCAGAGCTAAAATATCCTTTCATCAAAACTTGAGATCTCAGTGTTTTACTCGCGGTATGCGATGACGAGTGACGGAAAATCATAAAGCTGGCTGACATGTTCAGAAGGTCTTGGAAAAACCCTACATCTACACTGCAAAAAAGCAAGACGGAGCTAGGGAGATTCATTTGATTGACTTATGGTTTTGCGTGAATTTTAGCTCATTTTTACCACACAACTAAAAACATTTAATTGGGCTGTAATTCAGAGTCTAATCTGTTATCTCTGAGACCAACTCATAGACAGAGTAGCCTATTACGTGTTAGCCGAGCCAAATTTCCAAGAACGAAAACGAGGCGAGAAATATGTGTTAAAATAGTTGCATTTCATTTTAAATACAGCTTCTGTGAATAAGTATTGGCTGGTAGCCAGTGCTACTAGCTTCTGTAGCAGCAAGGGGTGAATCAACAACATGCAAGTGGAGTTGTGTACTTTAGCAAACGCGTTGGGGTGAGAAAGCGTTGCTTTCCCTGCTACAAAAGACTGAATGCTTAATGCAGCTCTAATGAGACCAAAGTTGCCAGTGCGCTGGGATATTAAATGGTGTTACAAAATTAAAATTTGACATGTTATACATAATTAGAAAGCTTATTCTATTCATTTTAAATACAGCTTCTGTGAATAAGTATCGGCTGGTAGCCAGTAGTACTAGCTTCTGTTGTAACGAGGGGTACATCAACAGACAAGCGGAGAAGTGTACTGTAGCGTTGGGGTGAGAAAATGTTGCTGTCACTGCTACAAAGAATGCGCAATGCATCTATAATGAGACGAACCTTTCGAATATGATGGGATATAGAACAGCATTACAAAAGTAAAATGTGACATATTATACATAGTTAGAAAGCTTGTTCTATCACCTGTTGGATCGATGAAGAGTAGATCAAGCCAGTTTGCACTACAAAGTTCGAGAACACCTAAAGCAACATGTGTGGTATTACAAGCTGACGTCTTTTTCTGGAGTAAGACCGGACCAGAAGCTGCTGCACACGTTTTGTTGACGGCGTTGTTGCCCTTTTTAGTACCGTCTGGCTTGTTTGAGAATTTGTTTATTCAGTAGGTGAGAGCATACGCTTTCTAACCAGGTATAACAGCACGTCTAATTTTGGTTTTGGAATATCGTTTTTTTAGGTCAACCGAAAGTTTTTTAATCGTCGCATTCAATGCATGCACTCTTTGTTAGCACTAGCATTCAAAGACGCTGGACCTGACGAAACGTCGTCAAAGAATTTGCGTAATATCTTGTGAAATACTATTATTATTGAGGACTTCTGGGTATGCCTAAGCCATATGTTTTGTTGATATACCTAGCTGACAGCATTTTCATTTGTAATTTTGCCTTTGGAATACCATTTTATCGCGTTCACTTCCGCATTCAGCTATATCCTGAGCTATGTAGGACGGAGTGTGGCACAGTGGGTAAGGAACTGTGCTTGTAACCGAAAGGTCGCAGGTTCGATTCCCGGGTAAGGACACTGCCGTTGTACCCTTGAGCAAGGTACTTAACCTGCATTGCTTCAGTATATATCCAGCTGTATAAATGGATACAATGTAATGCTATGTAAAAAGTTGTGTAAGTCGCTCTGGATAAGAGCGTCTGCTAAATGCCTGTAATGTAATGTAATGTATCCTATCCTGGCTGGTGAGAACATAGAGCGGACCGCATCACGTGTGCAAAGCCGACCAATGCTGTAACTTCATAATTCACATTTGTATGACGTCACACTGCCCATTCATTTTCAATGGAAAAAATTGGCCAAAAAAAGTCATATTTCTCAAAAACCGTGCAGCGAAACTTTCCACAAAGTAATAGCACATGATTCCCAAAGAAGCCGGTCAATTTGACATATGGCACATGTATGTGGTGCGAAAACTCTGGGAGGAGTAGCGGTCCAAAAAAAGGGTGGAAAGATAATAATAATAATATGTGCGATAATAGTAGTGAGGTTGCCTAAGGCAACCACACTAATAAATAAATATGTGGGATAATAATAGTGTGTTTGCCAAAGGCAACCACACTAATAATCCGAACAGATACAATAGGGTTCCACCAGCTTCGCTGCTTGGACCCCTAATAATCCTAACAAAAACAATAGGGTTCCACCAGCTACGCTGCTTGGACCCCTAATAATAATAATCCAAACAGATACAATAGGGTTCCACCAGCTTCGCTGCTTGGACCCCTAATAATAATCTGAACAGATACAATAGGATTCCACCAGCTTCGCTGCTTGGACCCCTAATAATCCGAACAAATACAATAGGGTTCCACCGGCTTCGCTGCTTGGACCCCTAATAATAATAATCCGAACAGATACAATAGGGTTCCACCAGCTTCGCTGCTTGGACCCCTAATAATCCTAACAAATACAATAGGGTTCCACCAGCTTCGCTGCTTGGACCCCTAATAATAATAATAATAATAATAATCCGAACAGATACAATAGGGTTCCACCAGCTTCGCTGCTTGGACCCCTAATAATCCTAACAAATACAATAGGGTTCCACCAGCTTCGCTGCTTGGACCCCTAATAATAATAATCCGAACAGATACAATAGGGTTCCACCAGCTTTGCTGCTTGGACCCCTAATAATCCTAACAAATACAATAGGGTTCCACCAGCTTTGCTGCTTGGACCCCTAATAATAATAATCCGAACAGATACAATAGGGTTCCACCAGCTTCGCTGCTTGGGCCCCTAATAACAAATACAATAGGGTTCCACCAGCTTCGCTGCTTGGACCCCTAATAATCCTAACAAATACAATAGGGTTCCACCAGCTTCGCTGCTTGGACCTCTAATAATCCTAACAAATACAATAGGGTTCCACCAGCTTCGCTGCTTGGACCCCTAATAATAATAATCCTAACAGATACAATAGGGTTCCACCAGCTTCGCTGCTTGGACCCCTAATAAAACTGCAGCAGAAGCTGCGAAAGAAAGTAGAAAAAGATATAAAATAGAAAAAGCTGCGGGAGCTCACAGAGACACGTCTGTATAGGTGCGCCTAAGTCTGTGATCAATACACTTTGTGCTTAACTGGGTCTTCTTTTGGGTTGTGGTTACTGTTGAGGTGGCTTTGTGTTATGTCCGATAGCGTACACTTGGTTATTGTAATGCAGCTGACTTAAGGGTCTTAACCTCTTAGCGCAAAGCCCCTAGTGGTCGGAACGCCGGTGTGCCGAGATTACTGAACTCGGACATTCAGTGCTACTCCAACCAAAGTGTGAGAGACGCTTTGTTTTAGTTTCATTAGTAGACGATATACGACAACTATGCCGAATACGGAGTTTCGAAGCGCAACCATTGTTGCTCTGGTCGTTCATTTAACAAGCACCCTTATGGAAAAGTCACTTGTGAATCACATGTGAATCACATGTGAGTCACGTGTGAGTATATGTGATTACATGTGACTACATGTGAAATTCATATGTTGTCACATAAAAGATAAACATCTCCACATGTGAAAACATGACATTCACGTGTGGTGATAAGTGGTTGTTTATGTGAAAACGTGTAATCAGTATGTGACAACGTGATCACATGTGACTACATGTTAAATTCATGTGATCACACATCAATACATATTTAGAATCTAGATTAGATATATTCATAGATTATAATAGATCAATATTTCACATGATTACATTGACAAGTGATGACAGGCCTGTATGGTTAAAATGAGAAGACCTGTGTGACAACATGTGATGTGATCACGTGGTACCCTATATGTCATAGCGTGAAATGAAAAATGTCTATTTTCACATATGGTGGGTTTGCCTGCAACCATCCTTAATCTTGCCAGCTTTCACTTTGTTTCGCCCTACAGAGCGATTCAGGATTGCCGTATGAGGCTAGTGGTGGGCAGCCCTGTTCCAGTTTCCACAGGAATTTGAACATGTTAATGACTTTTCTGTTGTTCAGTGTTGATACTTTAATTCTATACCTTTTGTGATTCACATTATTACATGTGACAAAATGTTAAGTTCATGTTGTCATACATAAAATAGAAACATTTCCATGTGACGGTATAGTATTCAAATGTGATTATATGATGTAAAGGATAAAATGTGTGATGAATGTGAACACTTGATCACATGAATACATGTGAAGTACATGTGACAATGTAAAATCATGAAAGATGTCTATAAGTGATATAACGTAAAATTAATTGATGTGTTGAGGTGGAGTGGCCTACATATTAAAATGTAAATGTGACAAGTGAATACATGAATATCTAGGCAGTATAGGCAGACAACTGATATAAATTCAAACTACCACGCTAACAATACATGCGTGCATTGTTTATTGTTTTTTTCTAACTGTTAATTGTTTATAAACATCATTAAAAAAGTAGGCAATACATATTAAGAAAAGTATCACATACCATTGTATTTCATATAAAACATCATTGAAAATGTTTTTAAACATCATTAAAAAACAGGCAATACAGCTACATAACAATGTAAGAAATGGCTCGTTTAGCTCTTACTCTTCTGAGAGGCATTTTATGCTTGTTTATTGTTAGTTTGCATGCGGAAGCAGCAAACTACTCATTCTTTGAAATTTTTCTTATCCCACTCAAATTTCGATATGCATATCATCCTACAGCTTTCAAGCTGGACTTATCAAACTTTGCCAAATCCTCCAATTACATCTAGAATTGTGTGCTTGCATTTCCTTTCGTAGATATATCAAATCCTTTATGAGATTTTTATAATTTTATTATAAAACCAGCATGGTTATCTGGTAGATTATCTGGCTGTCTGTTTTTTTCTCACTGAGGTATTTCCTTGCATTGTCAGCTGATACTGAAAATGCTTAACCAGCCACACATTTAACAGAACATGTGTTTATTCACTGAACATGTCCTGCATGGAGATTTATGCTAAAACCTCAACTTTTATGGTGGTGCATGGTTAAACAGTTTACTGCAGGGGTGCCCACACTCGATCCTGGAGATTTATTCACCAGGTTTTACTGCTTGCCCTGAAGTAGCAACTCTCTCAGAGCAGAGAGGGTTGGTATAATTAGGAGGTGATTACAATCAGGTGGTTAATTCATTGGTTGGAAGTCAAACCTGGAGAGTAGCTCTCCAGGAGCAGGAATGGGCACCCCTGCTTTACTCTGTGCATACATTTATGCTAGTGATGTTCCTGTCCTCTGCATATCAGGTCTTGTACAAAAGCAATTGCATATTGTGATGATACCCATACATCTGAAAAGGACTGTATCATTGCAATGACAGTTACAACCACATCAGACTTTTTCCCCATAGACCAACATGGTAGAATGTGCCAACCTCCCCCCTCCCCTCCCTCTCCCCACATCCAAAAAGAAAAGAAAAATATTGATAATGCAAATATTGTATTTAAAGCCCCAATCTGTCATTGCTGTGACTGGCTGGCTATTTGTAGTAGTGCAACAGGCACTTTCAAATGACAACAGTGATGCTACTTATACGTATCTATTTTACGAAAGGTTAGAAAAACAGAGCTAGTGCGGAGGGCACCGGTGGCGCTATTTCACCAAATACAGATTGGGGCTTTAAGATGCTTCCCACACTGATAGCAGTGGTATGGCTTCTCTCCTGTATGTATACTCTGGTGTGTAAAAAGGACCAACAGAAAAGTATTTTCTAATCACGTTAAAAATTGTTCGGTAGTAAGAAAATAAAATGGTTGTTGGTGTTGGTGTATACAGCAAATTTGTTATGTAGTTCACAGATATCTACGGCTATCAGTTTTTCATATTGAGAACTGATGGACATAACCTAGTGGCACTGCACCTTGGAAATACCATCTTAGGTTTTGATGAACTACCTTTATGAGCACAGCTGTGTATTCATTCCTATTGGAGTTTTGCACTGCAACAAAGGCCTGAATTTGGCCAACAATTCCATCAGCAATGGCAACAATTGTGTTATTCCTCTTTTGCAGTCTAGTATAGGTTACACTGTGAAACAACTGACCGTTAACAACAACCTTATGATAAAACATAGCCTGCATCATGACCGGAAATTCCAAATGACTTTCCACTGCATCCTTTTCAAAAATACTTGGTGTTCTAGAACACCCACTGCCAAACAGAACTGAACCTTCAACTCTCTTCACAGACTTTTTCAAACAATATCCATCCATAAAGTTGTTAAACAAATCCTTCACATATTCTTCTGCGTTTACCATTTTTCCAGAAGCTAAACGCTCAACTTGTCGAAGCAGAAGAAATGAAGATACTATTTGCAAAGGCACAGCTTGTGTCCCTTTGAATAGTTTCAACAAGGCACCATTGGAAGCTTCAAAACTGTAGGCATTATGGCACCATAAAGGTCCCCAGTTTCTCACTGTGTCAGTTATGTGAAGTAACAAGTGAATGTTGTATGACGTGTATTATACCATAGAAGACCTCAAAGTTATGCACAAATTTGTTCAGATGTTCAGATGCATAAAATAACTCCAATTGTATAATTTCTGTTTTCTGTAAAGTGTACGAAGCACTACATAAAAGTAAGAAATGACTGTAGAACTATAGGTCCATAAAATAAAAGAAAGGCCCACTACTCTGAGGCTTTCCAGTAAGCTCTGGTAGTAAGAAATCTAGGAAGTCTTGTAATATTTGATGGGGGATGAATGTTTTTTAGTCTACTATCTATCTCTTTAATTTTTCTCCCTCTATACCACGGCTCCGTATGATGGGTGCTATCAAACCAGATATTTGATAGCTGCCTCATCACTCCTAAATCTATACAATGCATTGAGTCTACAACAAAACCACAAACAATGTTAAATTAAGGAATTAATATAAAGGGAGTTGGACCTTTTACACCATATGTTTCACCCAACTCTTCATTTTGTGCACATTGTATCATGTTAGAATGACACCTCTCTGTTAAGTATTCCGAGTGAGGATACACTTGCACATGCCCCCTTCCTTTCACTACTCTCTGACCAGGATGAAGACACCAACTGCAACCATATTTCCCGTTGAACTGTTTGATATTTTGGAAATGTGCCCGAGCAACACTGTCACAGTAGCAAATTAAGCTATACACATAAGAACGCACTTTGTTTTTTTCTGTAGCATGTAGGTTTTTACGGGTTGGGTCTGCTAGCCCCAAGCCCAACCTTCCACCATTTCTGGCTTCTGGTGCTTTGGAGTTGGTTTGTTAGTCCTCTCCCCTAACCTATTGTCTTCCAGGTAATGGATTACAGTCTCATACCACCTGAGGCCAGACTTGGGTGGTATGGTGGTATACCATGTCGTAAGCATATAAGCTGTCTTGGTACATCAAGCCCAACCAACTCCTGCTACTGTGTAGTGAAAGCTGCAACCAAGGCAAGCGTTTTCGTACAGCAGCGCGAGACAGCACTTTGGGACCATTAAAACACCACTGAAAACCTTTTAAAGCAAGGGATTTCATTTCATCAATAAATTTTCTAAAGAACATGGTTACATGAGGTTTTTTCAAGCCAAACCATAATCCTGTTACGATCATGTGTTTTTTCCTAATATTTGGTGGTAATTCATTAATGAAACAAAGATTAATTAATGAAATAAAGGCCATATTGAAAAAGACGATGACTGAAATATAGGGACTCCATTGGCACTGTTGCGCCCCCTATGGAGCGATTTTATAATGGTTTTGTCCTCATGATCATATACCTTCACCCAACATATCTACTGAATATCATGATGATTGTATAAAATATTGATGACTTGTAGGCAATTTTGTGCTAAGAGGCGCACTTTGTCAAAGTTCGAGAAGTTCGTCAGTTGACAGCGGCCATACCGTTGGGCCCATTTATATTGCGTTTATGTAGGTTGTTCCTTGCCCATTTAGGGGGTACCCTATTTAAAGCTTTATAACTCCAGATGTGAACACCACAGAGACTTGAATAATAGCTTAAATGAAGCAAGACATTTGTACTATTTAGATTACTTTATATTCACAATTTTGGAAGAAATAAAGTGCCACAAATGCAATTGTCTAGGCAAAAAATCTAAAATGAATTTGCTCTTTTTCAGTTTGTCAGTGCTGTACAGTACCTAAATGTGTAATAATTCACTCTTGTATGTATTTCTCTACTCTGTACTCTCATATGTTTTCTTGTACGGGGATGGGACGATATGAAAACAATTCTCAATCGTTCACCACGTTTTGGCAATATTACAACACTCACATCATCACTGCTGCATGCAACACAAAAATGATTACACTACTAACTAACGCTTACATTACTGTGAAATATCCACATTATATAATACCACTAACCTAAGTAAAGACATTCCATTAAAAAAATTATGTATATAACCAAAATATTTTGCATAGCAATACTTACATAGCAATGATGAAATTTTCTGTGTTCAGTAGATAGAGACAGAGACAGTACATCAATGATACAGTCCTATGCACTTCTGTTTTGGTCCAGAAAACAATGTCAGATAGGTCTATCAGCAAATATATGGCTTAGCTATGCCCAGAAGTCCTCAATAATAATATTATTTCCCAAGAAATTACGAAATATCGTTGACAACGTTTCATTAGGTGCAGCGTCTTTTACTGCTACCACAAAGTGAATGCGATGATAAGAAAAGTTTCGGTTACGCTGACCTATAAAACGCTATTCCAAAAGCAAAATCAGGCATGTTATACATCGTTAAAAGGCTTATACTCTCACCTACTGAATAAATGAATTGTCAATCAAGCCAAACTGTACGAAAAAGGGCGACAACGCCGTAAACAACAGGTGTGGTATTATGCACAGCTATTTTGGAAGGTGCCCAGGCGTCACAAATGCACGTATATTTCACAAACGGATTGTCCAAGACAATATATAACCACTCAGTCTCAAAAGGGACATCTCTACACGTAAAACCAATGGTAAGGTTGTATATTTATTCAATTTTTAGTCCCAGTATTGACTGTACAATGACATGGCATCATTTTTTAAAACTTTGTCTTGTTTACTTTACATGGACATACTTTATATCTGGGGAAAACAGTGACTGGACAATGCGTTTGGTTAGAAAACACTTCCTGGTATAAGGCCTTGTAGCAGCCAATAACGTAATAATTTTTCCGTTCTTAATGTAATAAAAGCCGATAATGTAATAACTGACCAATAATGTAATAAAATTTCTGAACCAATAACGTAATAACTTTTTGCACATAACCAGTCAATAATCTAATAACTTATTACATTATTACATTATTAGCTGGGTTAATAAAAATCATAAAAAATGTAATAATAGGAGCCGATAATGTAACAATATACTTGTATCACTATGTATAAGTTTTATTTATTATCAAGTGTCAGACTTCCATAACACTTAGGCCTACCCTTACTGTTGCTTCTTTCAAATAGCTGCTCAAAAACCAGACCAATCCTGACCCCTGAATCTTAGTCCTAACTCTGAGAAAACACACACACACCTACTCTCTCTCTCTAGGAATTAATTGTTTGTGTAACTTGATGGTTGGACTTATCTCCAGCCCTGCCTTATACTCCTTTGCCATTTGAGTACCAAATTAAGTGGGAGCACGCATGTTTGCAAACACAGACAATTACTCTTATGTTGTATAATATGAAATCTATACCTCTTTGAAGATGCTGTGTTCTCAAATAAAAAAGACCACCACTTCTTTCCATGAAAAATATAATCTTTAATCAAGTGTATTTAAATAACTTCTTCAACCAAACTGGCACTATTATCCCTTGTGCTCAACTTTCAACCTCTTAATGCAAAATTCTAAACTGTAAAATATAGTATATAACATGACCTACAAAGATAACTTTGGTAACACATCTTTCAGTTTTATCATAATAATAAAGGATGGTTTACCGTCCCTTTTTTTAAAGAACTAAACATTCTCTTGATACACATTACATTTACAGTATCTATACCATTGGTCCCAGCATCATGTTTTGTCTCAGAAAACAATATGTTTCATTTTATCAACAGAACTACTTTGTTAAATATTTTTTGCCCAAACTAATATAAAAGTAGTACTGATAATTCTTTTAAAAACATGTCTTTTGCACACCAAATTAGGAAGTATCGATAAGAGTATCGATAAGTATTGGTATTGATAAGCAGTATCAATAGTGGTATTGGTATTGATAAAATTCGAACCATGCCCATCCCTAGTTGTAGAAACTAACTAACTCACGAACAGGTGCAGTTTTCTTATGACATGGCTTGCCATTGTGTCCCTTTCTCTCTTGTTTTAAGCACTTCTTTCATGGTGACTCGACTTGACTTGCTTGAGTCTAAACACAGTGACATGGGACTTGCTTGAGACTTGAAGGTTAAGACTTGAGACTTGCTTGTGACTTGCACAAGTGTGACTTACTCCCACCTCTGCCTCACTGTCAGGTGAAAAGAAGCAGTTGGCGACTCTACATGTATCAGAGGCATGTGGTAGTCTACACCCTCCCCAGACCAACAGAGGATAGCGCATCGACCAGGACTGTGATACACACAGAGAATTGGTATAACGACTAAAATTGGAGAAAATGGCAAAAATAAAAAAGAATGAACTATAGATATCATTTGCTTCGGTTTTAGACTCTTTGTTGAGCTTGTCAAGACTGTATTCAAATAGCCAGGGATGTCAATAGTGCAAGGATTCTGATTTGGTAATACATTTTCATGTAACCTTTCAGGAGTCAGGTTTGGTATATATACATAGAGAGAGAGAGAGTGCTGAATAGCTATAATAGTGTGGTTGAAACAGTTTGCTTGAAAAAGTTATTCAAATACATTTAATTAAAGATGACATTTTTCATGAAAAGAAATGGTGGTCTTTGTATTTGTGGACAAAGCATCTTCAAAGAGGTATAGATTTCATATTATATGACATAAGAGTAATTGTCTGTGTTTGCAAACATATGTGCTCACACTTCATTTGGTACTCAAATGGTTAAGGAGTAGAAGGCAGGGCTGGAGATAAGTCTAACCAACCACCACAAACAAATAAATAGTCATAATTCCTAGAGAGAGAGTAGGTGTGTGTGTGTGTGCGTGTGGTCAGGTTTTTGAGCAGATATTTGAAAGAGGAAGCAAGGGTAAGTGTCATAGAAGTGTGACACTTTATAGCCAATAAATAAAACTTAAAGCGATATAAGTATATTATTACATTATCGGCTCCTGTTATTACATTTTTTATGATTTATTTAAAAACCCAGCTAATAATGTAATAACCAGCCAATAATGTAATAACTTATTACATTATATGCAAAAAGTTATTACGTTATTGGTTCAGAAAATGCATTATATTATTGGTCAGTTATTACATTATCGGCTTTTATTACATTAAGAACGGAAAAATTATTACGTTATTGGCAGTTATTACATTATTGGCTGCTACAGGCCTTCACCCGTATGAACCCTCTCCAATAGCCACAGCCGACTGAGAATGGGCCACTGTGCTGCACGCAGTGATTATGCAGGGATGTAATGGGTTCCGAAGGCTTCCCCTGCACTGATGGCTTTAATTGAGAGCAGATGTAAGAAACGCCGTTGCAAACAACTCTCACAGCGAGATGAGCAAACAATTCTCCCAGCGAGGCGAGAGCACAATGGATTGCACGGGGCTCATTCAAAAAAAGGAAATACGTCTCCTAGGGGCGGTGCACGAGTCAGGTAGGGAGGAGACACTACGCAGACAGGGCATACCTGTTACATACACCTGGACTTTTGAAAGTCACCGTCCCGGTGACATGCCTGGCATAAATCAAATATATTCACTACTGCCAGGGCCTAAAACTAGCGTGCAGGGAGTTTGTGACTGGGTCAGCGGGAGTTCTATCGCTGGGGTTACTGGTAATGGGCTGTGGTAGATGAAATGGGTTGGAGTGGTGGCCAGCGTTAGGGCAGGTTGAGCGCCTAACTGCTCCACTTGGGCCCGGGTATGTGACTCGTTGACTTGGGGAGAGGGCAGGGCTGGTAACCCGAGAGATTGACTCTGCTGAAGGGGGTGTAGCTGGTTGGCTTGGGGGAAGGGCAGGGCTGGAAACACGACAGATTGACTCTGCTGGTGGGGTTAGCCGTTGACTAGCTGTAAGTCGGTGAATTGTTGGTGAGAAGATCTCGTCTGGTGCTGGGTGCGGTAGGCAGCTGCGGCCTCCAGTCAGTTTTTGGCACTGAGGTACACTACGGCCAGATGTTCTTGGTACTTGGTAACCTAATCCTCCAGGTTCTCACCTGCTAGATCTTCGTCAGCCGTTGCCAACAAGAAGTCCACTGGCAGCTGTGGTTACTGACCAAACATGAGTTCGTAAGGGGAGTGATGGGTTGATTGGTGCACAGTGGTGTTGTATGCGAACAGTAGTTGCGGGAGAAGTTGTGGCTATTTGTTTTTCTTGTCCAGGGGCAATGTTCTCAGGAGATCATGCAGGGTCCGGTTAAATCGCTCACATTGTCCGTTGCCTGCCGGGTGATACGGAGTGGTTTGGCTCTTCTTGACCCCATAAAGCTGACATAAACGCCTTAACAGCGCTCCCTCAAAATTGTGACCTTAGTCCGTAGGTGTAGAACCATCTTTCTGTGAGGATTTGCACTACTGTACTGGCCTTCTGATCTGCCGTGGGATACGCTTATGCAAACTTTAAGAACACGTCTGTAACCACCAGTAGATTCTCCTGACCGTTACTGGCTTTCTCGAGCAGTGTGAAGTCAATTGCAATAATCTCTAGTGGCCTGGTGGCCAGAAGGCTGCCCATGAACGTTCGGACTTTGGGCGGTACCACTTTAGCCACCGCACAGCAGTCACATTCTGTACACCGTTTTTTAATGTCGTGCCTCATCCTTGGCCAGTAGCATCTCTAATGTACAAGATCGGTGGTTTGCTCTACCCCCTGGTGGCCATGATTGTTAAGCAGGCTGGTGAGAATTTCAGCATGTACAGCAGCTGCAGCTGCACCCTCAATAGCTTGGATCCGAGACCACTGTTGGACCAACTCTCACACCAAACCCTGGATGTCCTCTGATTCCATGGCTAGTTCTCCTTTTGTGGGGGGGCGTTCCTCGTTTCCGGTAACGGACGAAGGCATTGAGCAGCGGATCTGCGGCTTGCAGGATCAGCAAATCGGCCCTGCGACGGATTGGGACTGCATTGACGGCTGAAACCAGAGCAACGTTGGTGCCTGGTGTGGGATTGTATGCCAGCGCTTGGGTGGGGACTGTAATGCCCGAGGTAGCCAAGGCCACAGATGGAAGGGGTGAAGATGGCAAGTGGAATAATGCGTCAGCGTTCCGATTAGCCGTGCCTGGCCGGTACTTGATCTCATAATCAAACAGGGCCAACTGGGAGGCCCACCGCTGCTCTACAGCCGCCAGTTTCGCTGTTTGAAAGTAGCTGAGAGGGTTATTGTCGGTGTAAACAGTGAATTTGGCACCAATCAGATATTCTCTAAACTTTTCTGTTACAGCCCACTTTAGTACCAGGAATTTGAGCTTCATACTGCTGTAATTTGACATGTTCTTCTCTGTTGGCCGTAGGCCCCGGTTGAAGAAAGCAATGGGACGACATTGCCCATCCAGGTCTTGCGAGAGGACCGCTCCTAGACTTGCGCGGCTGGCATCAATCTCAAGTCGGAATGGTTGAGTGAAATCTGCAAAACCCAGCACCGAGGCACTCACCAGCCTTCCCTTGAGCCTTTGGAATGCCTGCTCACAAACCTCATCCCAATGTTGTTCGAAGGGGCCTGGTACCCTTGGGCCAGGTTTCTTCCGGCTCCCTTAACTTACCCACTAAACTGTGCAACGGGGCTGCCAGCCCAGCGAACCCCTTGACGAAGCAGCGGTAGTACGAGGCAAACCCCAAAACTCCAGACGTTCCAGGTGCAGATGGATGGATGTGGAAAACATGACGATGTCGTCCAAATATAAGAGCAAGGAATGGAACCGTGGAGTCGTTGAAATGTACTAGGTGCATTGCACAACCCAAAGGGCATCCGGTTAAACTCAAAAAGCCCAAAGGGAGGGCAGAAGCTCCATGGTGCCCGCTGGTCTCCTCCATTCAGACACAGCAGAGATCTTCTCTGGGTCCGTAGCGACTCCGTTGGTCGAAATAACGTGGCCAAGGTACTTGACCACTGGCTGGAAAAAAATACATTTAAGCTTGAGTTTGAGCCGGTGCTGTTGAAGTCTGCTTAATACCATCTCCAGACGTTCCAGGTGCTGATGGGTGGATGTGGAAAACATGACGATGTCGTCCAAATATAAGAGCAAGGAATGGAACCGTGGAGTCGTTGAAATGTACTAGGTGCATTGCACATCCCAAAGGGCATCCGGTTAAACTCAAAAAGCCCAAAGGGAGTGCAGAATGCCGTCCTCTCCTTGTCCTTTTCAGCCATCGGAACCTGGTCATATCCGCTGGTTAAATCGAGCATGCTGAACCACTTCGCCCCAGCCAGTGCATCAAGGGACTCCTCTATTCGAGGCAACGGGTATGCGTCTTTGCGTGTTTTTATGTTGAGT
Source organism: Anguilla rostrata (assembly GCF_018555375.3). Classification (NCBI taxonomy): domain Eukaryota; kingdom Metazoa; phylum Chordata; class Actinopteri; order Anguilliformes; family Anguillidae; genus Anguilla; species Anguilla rostrata. Next base: position 23,364,651 of record NC_057937.1, read on the forward strand.
TGGCGGTAATCCGCGCACATACAAATGTTACCATCCTTCTTCTGCACAACTACGATGGGGGCGGTGTAAGGACTACAGCTGTCTCTGATAACTTCTTGTTCAAGCAGTCCCTGGATATGCGCCTTCACTAACTCATACTGCGAGGGGCGTAACCGACAGTAATACTGGAAAATGGGAGCGTCGTCTAACACTGGGATGGTGTGCTGTACTAACGGTGTGCAGTCCAAGTCCCCTTCACCCTGACTGAAGGTCTCACTGTACTTCTCCAACAAGGCCCAAGCTTCATGCTCTTCCGGAGGAGACAAGGCTTGCCATGAAAGTTGGGAAAAATCGAGCGGCTGCCTGCTCTCCACTCCGATGGACTGGATCAGGGCCACCTGCTCTTTGTCATTGCTCTGAATGTTGAACTGTACCGGGCACCCTGAAGGCTGGGTGTTGGCCATATGAAGTTCCCCAAGTATAGATTTAGGTCATAGCCACTTGGCTGCTGATGTTGACAACAGGTACGCTGACCGTCCCATGTAGCACCGAGAGAAACGCAGAAGGAATAAGCAAGTCTGCTGGCAGTCGGCTACTCCCAGGGGGCACCGGCTCCAGTAGGGCGGATGAAAAAGTAGACCCCAAGCCTTGATAGCAGACCGCTGGAACAAGCCTCAAGGACCCCACGAGGGCCAGGACCACTGGGCCGCGCCGGACTCTGACAGGCTCCACCTTGCCCATCCCCAAAGTGCATTCGAAGTGCTGACACTCTGAAAGGGCCTGGCCCCAGTTCTTACCAGCTGAGCGGACATCCAGGGAGTGAAAGAGAGCCTCACCATGCTGCATAAACAGCTCTTGGTAGCATCTACTAATTATATTCATTCCAAGTAAGCCTGGGACCAGTTCTTTCCGTGCTCGAGTGGACGGGTCACGGGTATTCTTTACTACTAGAATGCCCATCTTTTGGAGGACCTTACCAGAACACGAACCTCTAATTCTACATAGCCCCGGTAGGGTATTTCAAACCCGTTGGCACCCTTCAAGGTTAACCAGCCACATGGCTGCAAAAGCGTCTGAAGATAGGGCTCTAAGTGTCACTCGAAGAACTCTGTGATGGTGGTCACCATAGATCCAGTGTCCAAGATACAAGTTACGACCACGCCCTCCACCAGAATTTCCACCACTGGGCAGTTACCAAGGAGTATCTGAAAGGATTGCTGGTCTGTGCCCAAAAAGACCCCTTCTGATGCCTGGGCTACAACATCAGAAGGCATCAGTTTTCCGACAGTGTGATGGTGGACACGGTTACTACTACTGCTGGGTGAGAGCCCCGTGATAACACATTGCGGACTTTTCCATTCAAATACAAACGCATTGTAACCACAGATAAATACACCATGATATATTCAACTGTTATGATGTATTAGACAGTTTTATAAACAAAAATAAATTTCAGACAATTTAAGACTTTTTAAGGGCTTTCAAACACCCTTAAAGACATGTCACTTATTCATTTTTACATATTACATAATTTAAAAAAAAGCCTTCCATGTTAGCTATTCCATAAGGTTAGAAGAGCTCAATAGAGTCTTATATTATGTACTATACAGTTCCAAATCACACTGCCCAAATTCACAGGCTCCAGTGCATTGTTCTACTTGGAATACAGTCACTCTTGTCTCAGGAATGTCTTGAGTGGAGAAGGCTGGACCTCGGGTTCTTCACTGGGGCAACAGTCATAAGGCCATGTGTGGGAGCTGGAAGGATATAAAATTGGACCAAGTAAGAAAAATAAATTGAGTAACACACGCAGCAGGCTAAAATTGTAATTCTGTTGCAGGGCAATCCATTCCGACAGGACACTTGGTCCACACCCAACACATAGTTCAGCATCCAATGCCACTCAATGTTAACTATGTAGTTGTATGTGCTTTAAATCATAGGTTCACATGTTCAGGTGAATTACGGCTTTCAAAAGAGCGTCACATATGTTACCTTTCAAAAGAGGCGCCAAAAATGTTAGCTTGAAAAGGCTTACTAACTCCATTTTGTCAAACACGAAAAACCAAAGGAACACCACACAACTATTTTATTTATGATGCATATTTTAACCAGCATGTTGATATCTCATTAGGACATGGACAAGGTGAATTTTGGCTTTCAAAAGAGCGCCACGTAGCTTTCAAAAGAGGCGCAAATAACGCTAGCTGAAAAGTGTATCTTGCTTGCTAAACTCAAGTTCGCCAAACACTGAAAACCAGCCATGAACACCACACCACAACTAATTTAACATCACATTTCATGATGCACATTTTAACTAGGAAACAGCATGTTGATATCTCATAAGGACATGAACAAGGTGCTCAAACTAGCAAATATGTTATCTAACAGAACACTAACTCAAATTAGTCCCAGAACAGACGCCAGGTCTGAACAGACGCCATTTCACCGGCTAACTTAAAGCATTACCAACATTCATCTAGAACTACAAACATGTATGCTGAAAGTAGAACTCCAACATTACATTTCAAATACTACTAACTGAAAAGGTCTGCAAATCAGTTAAAAATAAAAAGGCATAGTGTAACACTCACCTGCTCTTGAACGCCATCAAACCATAAAAAGATTTACTAAGGTGAAACATAGACTGTTTAAAAATAGGCGGTGAACCCATAGCCACCTTCTTCCAAGAGTACGTTCTTCTTCTTCTTCTTCTGTAAATTTAATGGCGGATCGCAAACCAACGTGTATCCGCTTGTTAAGCCGTGACGTACCGACCTTCCGATAGTACTGTTTCCGGGTCCAAGCCTCTGCTACGTTGGCTGAGGCTCTCGTCTTTTCAACGTGCCGCAGTGCTGTGTCCCTTGTTGTTTGTTGTTTCAAAGTTTGGCGCCAGTGGGTCCTAACGTTAGGTAGCTGTTTACATCCTGTTCTTACCTGTCCTTATCAGTTCTCATTATGCATACATTAGTGCACAACCTGTCTACATTACAGTTTATCATTACTGTACACCTGCTACCATATATTCTTAACACTGTATTACATATAAGGAATAAACCATGACGGGCTGTCCTGTTATTGGAAAATAATGGTAGTTCTACTATTTTCACCGTTGTTACGCCCTCTGGTCGTTAATTCTATGAAACCAACGATTCTATCAAGAAAAAATAGTTCCTTCTTGTTTTATACCATACAATTAGCACCAATCTTAGTCATTTTTGCCATTACATTATTTAAGAAAACTACATGAAACCATAACTCAATCAAATTAATCTCCCTAGCTCTGTCTTGCTTTTTTAAATGTTGCGGTCTAGCAGTGTAGACACTGTGTTTTTCCAAGACACTCTGAAACCGGGTTTGAATGCCAGTTAGCTTTATGATATGATCTCACAGCATGCTTGTTATGCCGGCTAGCTAGCTAGCTAACTATTGAATTGTATTAAAAACAGCGGTTACTACAAACGGACTCGTTCACAAAGATACGGATGAAAATGCGTCCCCCTTTTTAACCCTCAATGGTGCCTCACTAAAGAAGGAAGTGATCATGAAAAGGTTCACAGGTTCAGGATCTGAAGGAGCGTTTGGACCCGGAAATGGCAAAATGTCAGACTTAACAAGCGGATAGATGCATACTACCACCTACTGTACCGGAATGTGTAACATCTGAGGTGCGTTCAAGTTCAGCAAACAGAGGCGAATGTTCGTGGCGAACATGTTTTCTTTGAACAGTTCAATTTGAACGGCTTTTTACAAACATTCCAAATTGTTTGCATTAAACATAAACAAACATGGCGACGAGAGCGCTTGTACTCACAGCCGCTTCTGTGATCATTGATTATAAAAAACAATAGCTAGCTAGCGAACAATAATAACATTGGCTAGCGTTAGCAATAACATTATTGAAAAAACTGATCACACTTAACGGCATCTTCAATTGAAATACCCATCTGGGAACATTTCCCTCAGTCCAGCGTCCATTTTTGTTTGCCGCAAACTAACTTTTCAGACCATTCGCTTATGTTTGCAAACGTTCGCGGCGAACACAAAGCTAACAGAAAAAAGTTTGCAAACGTTTGCCTTGTTCGCTGAACTTGAACGCACCTCAGGGCTTTACATACTTCAGATTACAGAAAAGAAAGGGAAATGTGCATGTGATTGAATATAACGTGTTAGCGGTCCAAGCGTAAACGCGCAGACAGACAGACAGACAGACAGACAGACAGACAGACAGATAGATTTTAATGTAAACCAGTACGTCATTTACAAACGTTCTGACAACCTACCAGTAACATTTCAAATGAAGTAAGGATGAGGACTGTGATATAATGTAATTGTTGCGTTATTAAATTGCATTGTATTTACATAATTCTATAACGTTACTGCAACGTTGCAGAACAGTCTCCATGAGGACTGGTTATTTTGCGACCATAGAGCAATGTTGTCACAACGTCACCTTTTGGTAATGTTGCGATCTACCAAATTATGACCAAAGTGCAACGTTGGCATTATGTAATGCAGGGGTGTCAAACTCAAATACACAGTGGGCCGAAATTAAAAAATTGCTACAAGTCGAGGGCCGGACGGGTTCAATGTTTATTGAAAACTTATTGAAACGACCTTATTGCACATATTGAACCTGGAACTAACAAGGCCTATAGATCATTACCTATAAAACAACATTAATTATGAAATAAATGAAATAAAAATTTTAATAATAAATAAAATCAGTTTTATTAATTTCTTATGGCTCTATCTGCAGTTTCCAGAGTAATTTCAAGTGAAAACATTTTCTACAGGCAAACAACAGCCAAAAGTAATTTACTTCAAAGACAAATCAAATGTTCTGTAGTAGCAAGAGAAAAAAATGCAAAAATGAAACTGCATTAAAAACTGAAAATGCGTCAAAGCACCGTTTGCTGCTCTGTGATGCTCACTTGTCTGAGCCAGATGCTTGGTGTCTCATCTTGGATAAAAGTTCATCAATGTCTGGGGTCAGGCTCTGAGCTGAAGAAATCCTCAGGATTGAGTGAAGGTGTTCATCAGTAAGACAACTCCTGTGTGAATTTTTGTTTATCTTCATCAAAGAGAACAGTTGTTCACACAAGTATGTGCTGCCAAACATAGAGAGCGTTTGAGCAGCCTGGGAGCGCAGCTGGGGCATTGTGTCGTGGATGAAACGTGGAAACTCTGCGGCGCCCACAGACTCATATTTTGCCTTCAGTGTGTCACTACATTGGAGCTCAATCAGCTCCATTTGGAGGTTTGATGGTGCGATTTCCACGTCAACTGCAAATGGATTACTGAGCAGTTCAAACCTGCTTTTTTGGGCTTCAAAATCGGCAAATCGCCGTGTGAAGTCGGCACCAAGTATGCCGAGTTTTTCAGCAAACTGTGTAGTTGGGAAAACGGTGGCAGCGACCTGCTCTTTCATTGTTTGGCAGCACGGAAAATGGCTCAAGTTTTCCTGCAGCATCTGCGTCTCCCACAGGCGCAGCTTGGTTTTAAGAGCCTTCACTGTAGCGTACATGTCAGTGATGACATGGCCCCGCCCCTGAAGCTGTAGGTTGAGCGCATTCAGGTGGCTTGTGATGTCACACAGAAACGCCACTTCACACAGAAACTTTTTATTTCGGAGTTCTGTTGCATCTTTCCCTTTGCTTTCCATGAACTCACAGATCTCCTCACGCAACTCAAAAAATCTTTCCAGCACCTTTCTCTGGCTTAGCCATCGCACCTCTGTGTGATAGGGCAAGTCACCATATTCTGAACTTAACTCCTCCAGAAAAGACTTGAACTGGCGGTGATTTAAACCTTTGGCTCTGATAAATTTAACTGCTCGTGTTATGACGCTCATCACATGTTCCATTTTCAAGGCTTTGCCACACAACGATTCCTGGTGTATGATGCAGTGATAAGCTGTCAGCTCACTTGTGACGTTTTCCTCCCGCATCTTTTCTCGGATCCTCCCCACCAATCCACTCTTTTGACCGCACATCGCAGGCGCTCCATCTGTTGTCAGTCCCACAAGTTTATCCCACGGCAGCCCCATTTTATCTACACATCTGGACACCTCTTCAAAGAGATCTTTCCCCGTAGTTGTGCCATGCATTGAGTGTAATCCCAAAAACTCTTCTGTTACGCACAGGCTTGAGTCCACTCCACGGATGAAAATTGACAGCTGGGCAGTATCAGAAGTGTCGGTTTAATCATGCAGTTTTTGACAAATTCCCCCTCGGTAAAGGGCTGTGCTGATTTTGCAACCTCTGCTGCCACAATAAAACTGGCCTCGCTTTGTGATTTGGCTTTTGTGAACATAGCCTGCTGTGACACCAGACTTCTTTTTAACTTTTCTACCTTCTGCAGCCTTTGTGTTGTGTCCAGATGCTTGTATCTGTCGTGGTGCTTCGTTTCATAGTGTCTTATGTTGTATTCTTTCATTACAGCCACACTGTCTCCACACAGAAGACACACAGCTTTGCCCTTTACATCCGCGAACATATACTCTGCCTCCCACCTGTCTTGAAAACCCCTGTTTTCAAAGTCCACCTTTCGTTTAGCCATTTTTTGGGGAGAGGGATGTTGAAAGTTGACACAGGTGGTGTGTAACCCCATAAGACTGCTGATGAACGAGTGAGGCGCACGCTCGCGGGCCCGTGATTGACGTGCCGACACACGGGCAGTGCATTGTGTGACTTGTAGTATTATGGTTATGCGTGCGATATACCGGCGGGCCAGCTCTAATAGTAAATAGATTTTATCATGCGGGCCAAAGATAATTAATTCACGGGCCGGATGTGGCCCGCGGGCCTTGAGTTTGACATGTGACGTAATGTGTTTGTAGGGTAATCTAAGTAAAGACACTCAATTTCAAAAATTATGGGTGAACTCAGGTATAGTGGGACACTATTTGGTAAATCCTCCTGGAAACCATGAAAAAGCAGTTTACTCACTCAAGTGATGTTTCTATAAATAATCCTATGTCTCTACTGCATTTCTGTGCTGAAATTATATTGGAATGTATAATTGTTTAAAAATGACAGCCCTTCAAACATGGAAAGTCCACCCCTCTGTGTTTCGGACAGGAGTCTGGTAGAGTGGGACAGTGTCATTTTGTGCACAGTTTTTTCGCTGAAAAAGTGTCCCACTCTAGCTGAAAACCTCTGTCCCATTCAAATGATAGCTGTCAGGTAGAGTGGGACAGTGCTATAAATTGGTTTTTCATAAAATCTAAACGCTGACCTATAAAACGCTAATCCAAAGGAAAAATCAGACATGTTATACATCATTAGAAAGCTTATACTCTCACCTGCTGAATAAATGAATTGTCAATCAAGCCAAACTGTACTAAAAAGGGCGACAACGCCGTAAACAACAGGTGTGGTATTACACACAGCTATTTTGGAAGGTACCCAGGCATCACAAATGCGCGTATATTTCAAGGATTGTCCAAGACAATATAATGTAATGTCCCAGAGTGCACGGCGCACGGACATTCATGAGTAGTTCTTGCGGGACTGCTAACTTGTGAATATCTGTAAATAGCAATTTATTGTGTTGTAGATATGCGTTCTTGTGTTGTCTGTTTTGTGTTTGTGGACTTTGGTTGTGGTGGCGTTTGCCTCCCTGTGTGAACCAGCAGTATTGTTTGGGGTGGTTGGTGCTGTTCGCTACGACAATTGGGTGAGTCCGACGAGTGTCTTGTTTCCGGGTTGAGTTCATCAATAAAGTTTCGTTGAGTGTGAACTGACTCAGTGTCAGCTTTCTAATGGAGCCCTGTCTCGCTACTCAGTCTCAAAAGGGACATCTCTACGGGTAAAACCAATGGTAAGCTTGTATATTTATTCAATATTTAGTCCCAGATATTGACTGTACAATAACATTTAGTTATTTTTAAAAACTTTGTCTCGTTTATTTCGTTATTCAGTTAGCAGCGTTTTCACTGCTATATTGGCATATCTTAGGGCTATTGTCGGGTTTATCTTGTTGCTATGACAGAACACAATTTTTGAGTGGTGAAAGAATATTTTTATGAATGCCCAGATAGACAATATTGTTCATTATGTCATGTAGTTGCAGATGAGACTGCAGGGAAGGGGTGCGTGTTAAATGAGGACCAGAGCACACGATTGTGGCGCTGCGAAACTCCGTATTCAGCATAGTTGTCGTGTATCATCTACTAATGATTCTAAAACAAAGCCTTTCTGTTTTTAACTCTGGTTACTTTGGTTGCAGTAGCACTGAATGTCTGAGTTCAGTAATCTTGGCATGCCGGCGTGCCGACCACTAGGGGCTTTGCGCTAAGTGGTTAAACAAATAACTTCATTAAAGAATATTTAACGTTATTATATTATAATTATAATATTAACATTATTGACATTGTCAACCAATTTTAGAAATGAACACTGAGAAAATAGTTCCAGGTCACATGAACCTTGTTGATGTTGCGGGCAGCGAGAAACACTAGATGGAGTGCTAGGAACGCCCATGTGTCAGTGTTAAAAAAATTTTTTAAATTTATCGGTCCTGCATATCGCCCACATGTCGTCCTTGACTACCGATACAGATACATGTCGTCCTTGACTACCGATACAGATATGGTCCAAAAATGCAAATAACGGCCCGATATGTCGGCTGTCCGATATATATCGGTCGGGCTCTAATTGAAAATGCTCCCACTCTCTTCTGGTAATCCTGATTTGACTTCCACTAGGCTATAACTGTACAAGATGATGAAGATTTCCTACACATTGTCCTACCCAAAGACATAGCCTAAGTGGTTACACACATCATGACTAGCACTTGACTGAGTCAATTTATAACACTATCAAAATAGCAGTTTTTCTAGACGTTTAGTGTGTTGTGTTATTGCTTTTCTCCTATAAAAGCAGTTAACCAAGTTGTTGGAAGGTGAACAGTACAAGAGTTTACCTGTATAAATGTTTCCATCCATTTACTTTCAATACAATTTGCAGGAGGGGGATATTGCCAAACATATCTCACCAATGGCTGTAAGGATGAGCCAGAGGTCCGATGGCTTCAAAAAGCTCACTAGGACTCTACACTCATCCATGTTCACGGAGCAAGAACTGGCATCCAGCTCCGTGACTGGAAAAAGGGGAGTCAATGTCGAGGCCAAAGAGTGTTTGGATCCCTGTAAAATCCAAATGATCATAGGTAAGTGGTGCATTTCTAGTATTGTGTCCTAATAATCATGTTACATATACAGTGGGGTTCAAAAGTCTGAGTCCACTACCAAGATCTGTTTGTTTTCATCATTCATCGAAAACTAACGCAACATTTTTTTACTCATGTCAGATCCTTGATGACTTGTAGTAATTTAGCCAACCATGTGTTCCATACTGTACCAGAGTAATTTACAGCTGAATCTAGCCCCCACCCCCCAATTCCCATAGAGATGCATTGAAATGCAAAGAGGTTGAGTATCAGCTTGTAAGAGTACATGAAACTAAAATATCAAGAGTCTGATGATGTCTATAGGTCGCAGACTTCAGGCAGTTATTGCTTGCAAAGGATATGTGACCAAATATAAAATATGATTACTTTATTGTACGTAATGTTAAACTCTAGAAGGATTGCCCTCAATCGGGGGGACTATGTACGAAAAGTGCTACAATTTCTAAACGGTTCATCCAATATGTATGAAAATACCCTCAAGTTAAAGCTGACCGTCTGCACTTTAACCTCATGAGTAAAAATGTTGTGTTAGTTTTCGATCAATGATGAAAACAAACATATCTTGGTAGAGGACTTTTGTACCCCACTGTGTGTGTGTATGTGTGTGTGTATATATACAGTAGGGATGAGCGAGTACACCATTATCTGTATCTCTATCTGTTCAACCATCAAAATTATCTGTATCCGTATCCATACTCGGAATGGGCGGGGCTTAAACCGGAAGTGGACGTTGAATAACCAGAAGTTTGTATTTTGACCTCTTAGAGCAAAGCCCCTAGTGGTCAGCACACTGGCGTGCCGAGATTACTGAACTCAGACATTCAGTGCTACTGCAACCAAAGTATGAGTTAAAAACAGAAACGCTTTGTTTTAGTTTCATTAGTAGACGATGCATGACAACTATGCCGAATATGGAGTTTCGCAGCGCCACGTCGCTCTGGTCGTTCATTTAACACGCACCCCCTCCCTGCAGTCTCATCTGCAACTACACCCTCCACCCAAGACATAATGGACAATATTGTCTATCTGGGCATTCATAAAAATATCCTTTCACCACTCAAAAATCGTATTCCGTCATAGCAACAAGATAAATCTGACAATAGCCCTAAGATATGCCATATATTGGTCATATATTGTCTTGGACAATCCGTTTGTGAAATATACGCGCATTTGTGATGCTTGGGTACCTTCCAAAATAGCTGTGATTAATACCACACTTTTTCGCCCTTTTTAGTACAGACTGGCTTGATTGACAATTCATTCATTCAGTAGGTGAGAGTATAAGCTTTCTAACAATGTATAACATGTCTAATTTTGCTTTTGGAATAGCGTTTTATAGGTCAGCGTCACCAAACATTTTCTTATCATTGTATTCACTCTCTGGTAGCAGTAAAAGAGACGCCGTTATCCATACTCTGCTGGTTTTATTTATTTTTAATGAACTGACGGTGTGAAGACAGTAGTAGACAGAACGCACCAGGTTACAGTTGGCTAACTACCTAATGTATGTCTTGTGATTTCAGGTGAGCGACGAGGTCTAAATGTGCACAAAATTGATATTGCATTGAAACAGTGGATGTATAAGAATGCTAGGATGTCAATGATGCTAGTAGAGTGTGTGTATGAGATCGCTAAAGGAAATACAAGTACATGCATAGTCCCTAGCTAACTGACTAGTTAGCCCCACTGTAGCAGCTAGTTGAGTGGCTAGTTAGCCCCACTGTAGCAAGCTAGAAGCTAGAAATGTCAGTTTGTAATCAGTAATACGTGCTTACGTGTGAATGTCCAGTAAATGTGTGTTTAGCTATGGTGAGAATAATGTGTTGAGCTAAATCTGGGAATTGCAAACTTTATTTTATTGAGAATATATGACAATAGATAATATATGCATGTGGACAGAGTGGCTGTGACAATGGCAAGATTGTGTTGTGTGGGGCAGCAGCAGTGAACTTTGTAGGCTCTGTGTAGAGGAGGAGCTCTGTGTGTGGCTGGCCTATCACGGAGTGATGTGGACACTGGACACAGTTACCCAATGAGGATTTTCCTTCATCACCAGTACGGATATTGACACATTTTAGTCGGATGGTACTCATGCTCATAAAAAGTACATTATCCGTATTGGATACTCGTTTCATCCGAGTATTTGGCTCAACCCTAATATACAATATATATGGCATTCTGATTGGCCGAGATGTGTCACGTGGGGGTGCATTATCTCCCGTGAGTGAATTTACACATCTAACGTCAATATATGTGGTAATGATTAGTTGAAATCCAGGTTCTGTTTCATTTTGGTCAACACGCCACTGTATGGGTCATCCTCGCAGAGAGGATGAGCTACTAGGAGACTGAATTGCAAATTAACCACCATTACGGGGTGGACATGACGTCACGCAATAAGTATTGCTTCATGTCCGCCCCTCATTCTCTTTTTGCCTCCTACGAGACAGGTTTGAGCTTGAGATACTGATTTAAAATCGTCATTTGCATGGTTTATCGTGCCTTTTTACGTTGCTTGTTGATTTGAAACTAACCCTCTGTGTTTCGTTCCAGACGAGCTTTGCTATTTTTGTTTTGATCCGCAAATTTGTGGCTCCAATTTTCCTTTTCCCATCTGCCAAACGGAGCCTCTTCTCCTTAAAAAGGAATACGCTACCCGAGGCATCTTCACTCCCACACAGTGTGCTGCGTCGTGTTTTGTGTTTGGTACTGCTGATTGCATGTGTGCGCAATCTGCGCATTTCTGGTAAGACTCGTACTATTAACGTCCTCTATTGGTCTCGTAACGTCCGCGTTACGTCTCAATTTACGTAGTATTAACGTAAAAAGGTAAGACCAGCGCCCCGTCGCTGCAACGTCGCAAAACAACATTGTGGATACGTAACAGTTACATCCTTACAACTTTACGTTTGACAATGTAATAGAATAACCTTACCCCGACGTTGTGATTACGTTGTCAGGCAGTCATCCGTCGTAACGTTATAGATTTACGTCGCTGACACGTTGTTTAAACTTTTTTTTTTAACGTTATTTACCTTTCCACAACGTTGCGGATTGGTCACTTACTTACTAAACCCTGACCATACATTTTGATTTTGTGTATTAAAAAAAGGTATACCATGGTGTTGTAATTTTGATCTCCATTCTATCCTACCAATGAAATGCCATTGCTTCTGTAATTCATATCTTCAAAATTTATTTTCAAAGATACTTTAAGTGCAGCAATAAAAAATGTAGGCCTACACATATCAAGCCCAAATAGAATAGAAAGCCTTTATTGTCATTGTATAGAATACCATTGCGATCAGGTTCAAGTTACATTTCTAGGTAGGCAATATATGCAAGCATAATTATGGTACAGAAGATGAGACACAAAAACATAAAAAGGGTGAAGGGTAGTTTCAGGACAGTAATAACCATTGACTAATGATTTCAACATTAAGAGTGTTGAGTATTTTTGTGAACTACATTTAAGTTAGGATCACCCACATATTAAAGTAAGATGTCTGCAGGCATTAGCAAGTTAAATTTAAGGCTTTTTAGACATTTTAAATGCTTCTTAGAATAACATTTAAGACAGTTTGCCACACAAGTAAGCACAGGCAACTTGTACTCTTAGATACTTGACATTTTTACAATTATCTAAAACAACAATTGTTTTGGACATTTGTCCAAATGTTTATTTTGGTCCAAGAAAAGGACACATTGTGGGCTTTTAACATTCAAATACAAACGCATTGTAACCACAGATAAATACACCATGATATATTCAACTGTCATGATGTATTAGACAATTTTATGAACAAAAATAATATATATATTATATATTGATTAGCTAAATGCTTTCAAAAGAGCGCAAAAATAGCTTTCAAAAGAGGCGCCAACAATGCTAGCTTGAAAAGACTTGCTAGCTTCAGTTTGTCAAACACCAAAAACCAAATGAAGACCACACAAATATTTTATATCATATTTATGATGCATATTTTAACCAGCATGTTGATATCTCATTAGGATGTGGACAAGGTGACTTACAGCTTTCAAAAGAGCGCCACATACGTTAGCTTTCAAAAGAGGTGCTGGCAACAATGCTAGCTAAAAGGACATGAACAAAGGTGCTTTACGGACCGCCGTTTATACATGTCGAATTAGCTCAATTGTTAGCTAACTAAACAGGCCATCACCGAGATCAGCTAGGTAATGTTAGTTGGTCTTACATTACATTTGCACTGGGCTATTAGCGTTAAATACTCAAAGTAGCAAATATGTTATCTAACAGAACACTAATTCAAATTAGTCCCAAACAGACGCCAGGTCTGAACAGACGCCATTTCACCGGCTAACTTAAAGCATTCGCAACATTCAGCTAGAACTGCAAACATGCATGTTGAAAGTAGGACTCCAATATTACATTGCAAATACTACTAACTGAAAAGGTCTCCAATGCATTCAGTTCTGCTTGTTAGCTTTTACGGTGGTTGGCATCCAGTATTGTTGCATTAATACATTCAGTTAAAAATATAAAGGCATAATGAAACGCTTACCTGCTCTTGAACGCCATCAAACCCAGATTTTCCCACGGAGAATTTGAAATCACAGCGACCTTCTTCCAAGAGCACGTCACAGCAATATGCGCATGTGTTTGGATATACCGTTGTCTTGTTTTACAGCGGGTGGTGTACAGCTTATTGGTGAATTACCGCCACCTTCTGCTCCGGAGTGTGTATCAGACAATAGAGTTACACTCAAAAACCCCTTCACCCTAAACTATATTTTATTCTCCATGCTTTACACCTAGTCTACTATAAAATCCCTATCCATGTCAGCCACCCTAGAACCCTATACCTGCTTATCCATCATATCCTATATCTAAAAAATATATAATAATAATAATAATAATAATAATAATAATAATAAACCCTGCATTGGTTATAACGTGTTAACGGTCCAAGCGTAAACATGCAGACAGATAGACAGATATTTTACTGTAAGCCAATAGAGCAATGTTGTCACAACGTCACCTGTTGGTAATGTTGCGACTTACCAAATTACCACCAAAGTGTAACGTTGTCATAACGTAGTGTGTTTGTAGGGATAATGCTTTTTGTTAGTGAGGTTGTTTAAGCAGCTCACTGCTGTTACCTTTTCCCGAGGCATCTTCACTCCCACGCAGCGTGGTGCGTTGTGTTTTGTGTTTGGTACTGCTGATTGCATGTGTGTGCATTTTTGGTAAGACGAATGCTTTTTGTTAGTGAGATTGTTTAAGCAGCTCACTACTGTTACCTTTTCCCGAGGCATCTTCACTTCCACGCAGCGTGCTGCGTTGTGTTTTGTGTTTGGTACTGCTGATGGCATGTGTGCACATTTCTGGTAAGACTAATGTTTTTTGTTAGTGAGGTTGTTTAAGCAGCTCACTGCTGTTACCTTTTGAATTATATTAGTTTCACTACTGATATTTGTCTGGTTATAGTAACCTATATTGAATTTAATTGGTTTTGCATTTTTGCATACATTTCTGTTCGGGTTCGTGGTTTATTGGTGGTGTGCGCACTGCAGCATTCATTATGTTGGAGGGTGCGCAGGATTCGGGAGGTGGTGGCTCGCCCGGCGGAGGGCGTCCCACCTGGGCAACCAGTTTGTATGGAGCATGATGGGGAGGGATTGCACACGCAGAGGCCCGTGGCCAGGAAGCATACTGGGAAGCACCGGCATCAGGAGCCTGAGGTCCTTCAGCTGCAGCTGCAGATGCGGACAATACAGCATACCTTGCAAGGGTTAGTAGCATCGCAACAGCAGCCACCTAGGCCCCACAACTCTTGGGAGCCTGTGGCTAAACGCCCCCGCCATCACCCTGATGAGCTGTCCACAGCAGCATCGGACAGCCTGGACTGTCCGCTTGACCCCCAACAGTCAGAGACTGAAGAGGGGTCTGTGTCTGACCAGGAGGAGTACTCCTCTTCTTCTGGGCCCATTGCCCTGGATCCCTCTGACTGGGCTGTGATTTTCAGGGCAGCTGAGCGTGCCCGCCTTCCCCCTCCAGCCTCTGCTCCTGTTCCTTCGGTTTTTGATCATGGCCCCCAGCGGCTCAAGCCAGAGGGTTTGCCGCTTTTGCCTGACTTCATGATTGAGTTACACTCGTCCTGGAAGTCTCCTGGGGTGTCTGCACTCCCCAGGACCCAGCTTGCCAATCTGGCTGCTGTTCCTCAGGTTTGGCCTACATTCGTGATGCTCACTGGGGCTGCTTGCAAGTGATTCCCAGCATCCCAATAAGTGCTGCCTGCTACTGACAGTCAGCTGCGCAAGGTCTACCAGGCCTCTGCCTTGTCAGCTCAGCTGGCCACCACCAACGCGCTACTTTTGGTGTACTTGGAGGGGTTGCTGCAGGACCTCTCCTCCGCTGCCCCCAGTCACTCAGTGGTGGAGATGTTGCGGGTGGTTGGCATCATGATGCATGGGGCTAGAGCTCATGCCCAAGCCCTGGGGCATTCCATGGCCTCGTCGTTCAGGCCCGTCACCAGGTGTGGCTGTCCCAGTCCAGTCTGGCAGACCAGGACTGCATGGTAGTCCTCGCGGCCCCTGTAGTCCCTGGGGAGGTGTTTGGGCCACTTGTAGAGGCTGCGCTGGAGCAGTCTCGCAGGACGAGGGAGCTGGCGCGTTCCGTGAGGCAGGCATCGACACCAAGACCCCCAGTACGCAGTGCGTTTGGAAGGCGTGCTGGTCGCAGAGCACCACCATCTTTTTGCCCCACCCACCCTGGTGGACGCCAGGTCTTTTTTGGGCCCACACCCAGCTCCTCGGGCCCTGGGCCTCAACGTTCCTTTTGGGACCAGGGCCGATCCCGTAGACCCCCCAGCAAGCCTGCACCTGGTATCCAGTTCCGTTGCTGACGGTTGGCAATCTCCAGCACTGCGTTTCTCCCCTCTCCATCTCACCCAATGGCGCCTGTGCACCCAGTGAATCGGGGTACAGGCTCCAGTTCAAGACCAAGCCCCCCCGCTTTCGTGGGATTATTCCAACTCGAGTGAGGGACGGGGCTGCTCTGCAGGCTCTCTCCAATGAAATTGTAGTGCTGTTGGAGAAAGGACAATAAGACCCCTGCCCTCGGTGGCAGCAGGACAGGGGTTTTATTCAACTTATTTTCTCACAGCAGAAAAGGATGGAGGCTTCCGCTCCATCCTAAACCTGAAGGGTTCAATCATTTTCTAAGACGTCTGCCTTTCCACATGCTCCGCCTGTCCCGCCTCCTCCCATTGGTGAGGGATGGCGACTGGTTCACTTCGGCGGACCTGCAGGATGCATACTTCCATATCCCCATACATCGGGATCACCGGATTTACCTCCATTTTTTGTTTCTGGGCAGGGAGTACGAGTACTCAGTCCTCCCGTTTGGCTTGGCCCTAGCTCCACGCACTTTCACAAAGTGCATGGATGCCGCGCTGAGGAATTTGCATTGCGAATTACCTACACGATTGGTTGATCTGTGCCCCAACAGAAGAGCAGACCGGAAGGGACACAGAGTCCCTGCTGGCCCATTTAGTTGACCTGGGCCTGACCCTAAACAGGAAAAAGAACCACCTCACCCCCTCCAGAGAGAGGGTCTTTTTAGGCCTGGTCCTGGACTCTGTGTCCATGCAGGCCTCTCTGACTCCAGAGAGGCAGCGTGTTTTGCGGGAGAGCCTGTCACAGTTTGCTGCGGAGTGGCAGGTGACAGTGAAGCATTGTGGGAGGCTGCTCGGCCTGATGGCAGCAGCAGCCCAGGTCGTGCCACTTGGGCTGCTGCACATGCGCCCGTTACAGTGGTGGTTGGCGGCACATGGAGTGAGCCCACACGAGGACAGTCGGAGACTCCTTCCTGTTACTCAGGAGTGCCTGAAGGTGGTGGTCTGGTGGCTCTCGACCCCTGGCCTCAAGGAGGGTGTTCCCTTGGGGCCAGTGTGTTCAAGAGTGACTATCACCACAGATGCCTCCGAGACCGGCTGGGGAGCCATCTGGGAGGGTCGGTCCCTGAAAGGGTTGTGGAGCCCCCCATGGGCGGGGAGGCACATAAACCTTCTAGAAATGGAGGCAGTGCTTCGGGCACTGGCCCATTTTCTCCCAGTAGTCCGGGGCAGGCACATCCTGGTTCAAACAGACAGCTCCACCGTTGTCTCCTATATCAACTGACAGGGCGGTGTACGGTCTCCGACCCTGCATGCCAAGGCACGTCAACTCCTGCTCTGGACACACGCTCAAGGCGTGTCCGTGAGGGCAGTCCACCTGCCAGGCACGGCCAATGTGTCAGCCGATCTGCTGTCCGGGGGGGGCCCCAGACCAGGCGAATGGCGCCTGCACCCAGACATTGTGCAGGCCATTTGGTCTCGCTTCGGGGTGGCTCAAATGGACCTTTTTGAGTCCTTGGAGAATGCTCATTGCCCCCTATGGTACTCCATGGTGGGGCCAGTGGGGACCCTGGGTGTGGACGCTTTGGCGAACCAGTGGTCTCCAGTGCTGCTTTATGCCTTTCCCCCTTTTCCTCTCCTGCCTGTGGTTCTGGCGAGGATCAGGGAGTTGAGGGCAATAGTTCTGCTGATTGCCCCCGACTGGCCCCATCGGACCTGGATAGCAAACTTGAGGGAGCTGCTGGTGGGTGCCCCATGGCGCCTCCCGACCAGGGTGGATATGCTGTCGCAGGCCTAGGGCCTGCTATGGCATCTGAACCCGGGGATTTACAGCCTGCACGTTTGGCCCCTGGACAGAGGTCGTTACAGGACCTAGATCCAGCGGTGCTAGGGACACTTCAGGCATCAAAAGCACCCTCTACGAGGGCACTTTATGCAGGGAAGTGGGGCAGGTTCAGCTGCTGGTGCCAGGAAAAAGGGTCTGACCCAGTCTTTTGTGACATTCCAGTCATCCTAGCATTCCTTCAGTCCGTCTTTGAAGAGGGGTTGGCGGAGTCTACGCTGAGAGGTTACTTGGCTGCCATCTCTGACTGCCATGAGCGTATTGATGGCCTGATGGCGGGTTCACACCCTCTCGCCAGCCAGTTCCTTCGAGTCAGGCAGCTTTGCCCACCTAGGTCGACCTCGCTCCCCTCTTGGGACTTACAACTGGTTTTGAATGCCCTCACCAAGCTGCCCTTTGAGCCCTCAGTCTGTAACTCCTCTCCCTAAAAACTGCTTTCCTGCACGCCGTTGCCTCTGTGAGGCATGTGAGCGAGCTGCATGCGCTGTCCATACACCCCTCCTGTTTACGGCTGGGTGACGGTGGCTCTGCGGCTTATCCGCTCCCTAATCCTGCTTTTCGGTCCTTTCGCGGTCGTACGTTTCTCGGCCTTTGGTTTTGGAGGCTTTTCATCCTCCCCCTAATGATTCCCCTGAGGAAGCCAGACTTCACTCACTGTGCCCTGTCTGGGCCCTGTGGTCTTATGTTTCCCGCACAGGGGCTGTGAGAAAAACCAACAATCTATGTATTTGCTATGGAGGGGCTGCCCAGGGCCAGGCCTTATCTAAACAGCGTTTGGCCCACTGGATTGTTGATGCAATTTCCATGGCATACAGCAGCACTGGTGTGCCCCCTCCCACAGGTGTGGTGGCTCACTCCACTCGGGGTGTAGCTGCCTCTTGGGCTTTATTTCGTGGTGCCCTGCTATCTGACATATGTGTGGCGGCTGGCTGGGCTTCATCCCTCACGTTTGCCAGGTTTTCTTGCCTCGACGTGGCATTGTCTATGTCAGTTACCTCCTCTGTCCTCGGGGCAGCGGAGCAACCTTGAATATAATTTGTTAAGATTCAGGGTGTTTTTATCACCCAGTGGTTATTTTTACATTTGCTCCTTCCAAAAAAGGGTATATAAATAACACGTTTCATTACCCCACTACATCCCCCTCCTGACTGATTATACTGTTGACCCATACAGTGGCGTGTTGGCCGAAATGAAATAGAACGAATGGTTACGTAGGTAACCTTGGTTCTATGAATAAAGCTCAACACGCCACTCGGCGTCGTCACTTGGGGAATTCCACGGCCTTCAGTCGGCAAAAGAGAATGAGCGACGGCCATGAAGCAATACTTATTGCGTGACATTGTGTCCGTCCCGTAGTGGTGGTTAATTTGCAATTCAGTCACCTAGTAGCTCACCCTCTTGGCGAGGATGACCCATACGGTGGCGTGTTGACCTTTATTCATAGAACCGAGGTTACCTACGTAACCATTCGTTATCATTGTAGCATGGCCTGTGCATTTAATTTGGCTACTGACTTATTTCGTGTATTTATCTAGCCAGCCGTATTGTGCTGTGTACTGGCGAGCCAAAATGTGCAAAGTCATGCGTTGAATAGTGAATAAAATGTCAAACAAATAGCTTCAAATCATGTTTTTAAAAAGCAATTATGATCTAATGGATGGTAATGTCTGCAGTACTACTGTAGTTAATGGCTATATGCATAGGTAGATATCATGAAATGCATTTTATGATCCATTGTTTACATTTTTGTTAGTGATCCTATTTTTGAGGGCCTTTACACATTAAGTGTGGCTCTAAGGATATGAGATTATAAAACCTATTGATACACTTACCTGGGATTATTAAAGATATTGATATTACATTAATCTAAAAAAAAAAAGTAGGTTTAATTTTTTCTTACTTATAAAATAGTCCCGATCATGTATTTAATTAAAGTCGTCTTTCTACTCAATACTACAACTTTATCTAGAAAAAGCAGTCTAAACTAATAGGTGAGTATTAGGGCCCTCTTGTGGATATAACGGTACATAACACTGAACAGTTCTGACATTACATATGCATTATACGCAAGTCATTTTATATGCAAAATATAATAATAACAATAATCAATTTTTTAAGAGAGAAATTCAAATATCATTTCTGAGCTCAGTTGACAGCCCTAGTGAGTATAGGCATGGTTTTAAATTATTTAAACTATTCCACAGACAAGTGGACTACCACACAATATAGACCTAATGCCTTTTTGTTACCAATCTGGGAGGTAAACTCATTAAAGCATTCAATAATTTAGCTGTGAATTTGGGATGGAATCAAGACATTAGAATGTACCAGAGGTCACCAAAATAGAGCTTGTACGGCAAAAATTTCTTCCCAGAGGGCAAATCCCCCAGACATCCCTGGCTGGCTACTTTTTCTCATGGCGCGCAGGAACTGGCACCGTGGGCTATGCATGGCAAATTGTGGTCACTCACTCACTCACTCACAGACGATCTGAGAGGGATGTTTAGTAGGACGCATGCGCAGGTGGTGCTTCGTTTAGTAGGAGTAGGCGAAACGGGACGCATGCGCAGGTGGTACTTCATTTATTAGGAGTACAACCACCAATACAGATGTATGGACACACGGAGGACAACAAATAACGTTACAGAGGTGAGGACGTGCCATAGCTAGCTAGCTATATTGTACGGAGGGCAAAATGGGGCTTTTGAATGTCGCCAGCAGTGTATGCGCGTGAGCTCGACAACACATTTCTCATAGAAAAGGTAGTTTGTAGCCTTTTTTCGTTCATTACAATAGTGGTACAAGTGACAAGAAGTAAGTGGTACTGTGCTGTTAGCCTTTATTGATCGCAGTACAAGGTTAATGTAAAGTAACTAGCACAATCTGACAGCACTAACCCGTAAAAATGTACTGTGAATGGTACTTGCTCAATCGAATGGTAAATAACCTTCCATTATAGTCAGCGGCACCGAAATTTTCTGTCACATCCTCAATAAACGGCAAAAGGTCCCAGTAGAAGATTGAATTAAATCTTTTAAACTTATATATTTTCTGGCAGCATTTGAAAGGATGTCCTATAAACTGTTTGGAAGATTGGATGTATATATTAAAAAATGGGGCAAATACCTAACTTTATTCGAGAGCTCCTGACATGGGAAATACTATGTGGGGAGATGTTTTGTGTTTAGTGTCTTAATCTATGCATGGACAAAAATATGTACTTGTTTTGTACTTCCTTGTCACGTTGCTGGTCTGTTTGCTGAGTTTTGTCTTGTGGGGGTTAGGGTGGGGGGTTTGTATGTATAATTTGTGATGCATATTATTTTGTACTTTGTTTAAGAAATAATAAAAATGTTAATCAGAATAAAACATGTATATTTTCTGAAACGTTATCGATTCCACTTGGCCACAGTGAGTGAAACTAGGCGATCTGAGTGTACAGTTTCTATGTAAATTACATCTAAAGGATTCAGCCTTGTTGTTTGCTACCTAAACTTCACAGCACAGTCATTGCCTTTATCATGATTGTAGCATGAAGTGTCTATTTTCAAAATCCATTTAAACCATTCACAAATGACCTGGGACTTTGAAGTTATAAGGCGGGATGTATCAAGTCTCCAGTGAAAATATTGACCTGGATATCAGTCAGAATTCTGAGCGAACCAATATAAGCGCGTAAAATCAACCAAAAAATATAGTTTGCCAGGTTGCGCTGTGGGTCTGGATGTTTTCATGCTTGTTTAATTTGGCTGGCTACTTCATAACCTAGTGGAACACACTATATATATATATACATATATATATATATATATATATATCAGTGGTTCTTAACCTTGTTGGAGGCACCGAACCCCACCAGTTTCATATGCTCATTCACCGAACCCTTCTTTAGTAAAAAATACTATGTGCCCACTAACTGCAGACTAGACTGAGGGGTGGACCTCTGCGGCGGAGGCTCCACCGAACCCCTGAGACCGACTCACCGAACCCCTAGGGTTCGACCGAACCCAGGTTAAGAACCACTGATATATATAAACATGAACCCTGGATGATACATTTGTCTTAATTGACCAAAAATAGCTTGTTTAGAACAAGACTAGTGTGAAACACACATTTAACTGGAATTTCTACTGTATAGTTTTCTTTCTCGAAGTAAGAAATAAGATTATCCATCCATTCACTTCTGCTAAAAACCTGAGCAAAATGTTTATTTTACACTGCAGTATAAAATAAAGGCAGTGGATACTTATCCGGTAAATGAATACTGTGCAGTGGTAGGCTAGATAAATTATTTTGTCAACTGCTGCACGAGCGAATGATGTGAGGTTGTAACCTCACCAGCTGTGTTTCCACTAATCAGTACACATAGCAGCTAAATAGCAATTATTTAGATTTTTAATTGTCATTTCTTTTTATTTTTATTCTCATACAGGAACATGTCTTCATTTCAACCACTTGAAGAAAACTGAATTGAACACTTTGTTGACTTAAATCCGGCCCTAACACTTAGACTTTGACTTTTTTTTGTGATTTTAGTGTAAATTGAAATTGGACCTAGGCCTGGGCGATTTTCATACCAGCTCATTTTTGTTTATGACGTCACAAAATACATATTGGATTATTCTCTTAATAATAAAATAAATAAATAAAAGTGCTTCCAAAGGGACCTTTGGCCATACTTTCTCCAGTGGTAAGGATACTTTTTTGTGTGCATCACTGTAGTTTTTCATATTAGAATACTATGGAGTGTCCTTCTGACATGATTCTTTTATGTACACAATCTAGTGAAATTGATCTCGAATAAAATGGTATTTGGTATGCCTGGCTGACTAGTACCCATTTTGTGTTACATGCCAAAATGTCTCAGTTTCAAACATAACGGCCCCATGGCTTAAAAATTCCATTGCAGTTGGGGACTGGGATTGACCAGGCACATGTCCTCATTTTCACCCTAATAAAAAAAACACCCATTCATAAAACTAAAATCCTTTATACCATTACGTAGACACGGTCTTGGAGAAAAACTATATGTAAAAATATTGTTGTTCAAACGAGTTTTCCCGGTGACATAGCCACCAGAAAACATGTACACTGGCAACAAAATACTATTCGAGCTGCTCGGGACTCGGATTCCTGAAGGTTGCGCATGACTGCTTATCACCCTAATACAAAAAAACACCCATTCGTAAAACTAAAATCCTTCATACTATACTGTAGACACGGTCTTGGAGAAAAACTATATGTAAAAATATTGTTGTTTAAACGAGTTTTCCCGGTGACATAGCCACCAGAAAACATGTACTGGCAACAGGTTATAGCTGGCTATGGACATACTATTTTATCTGCTGGAGATTCAGAATCCAAAGACGGACGTGTCTCTTTCACCATAATTACAAAAAACACCCATTCGTAAAACTCAAATGCTTTATACCACAATATAGATAAGACCTTGACAAAGAAATACATATTAAAACATCATTGTTCAATCGAGGTTTAGCTGTCTAGACATGCCAGAAAACATTTTATAGGGCCTCTTCATTGGTATAATTTGGACGAATCAGAATTGAATAGTCAGGATGATGTCAAGACAGGGATTGGCTACAATTTGAATAACATTTCATTTCAGCAAAACAAAATTCCTTCTGGGGTATTTTGAATAAGATAGCGAGCGCCGTTTTTTTTTGGTGCCATGCCGTTTCTGAAATGGCTGTAGAATTTTAAGTCCCTCAGGACACTGGTAGCTGTAATGTTTTTAGGACACCTAAATATAAGAATGTATCAATATCTAATAACCAATTAATATTTTAAACATTTCACAGTGAGTTTTTCTTGTGGTGAAATGAATAATAATGCCTACAATGTGGTTAGATTTTTTATAATGACCCCGTTCATTTTTATGAAGCATTAAGTACAGGCACAAATGCTCTTAAACAGAATCAAGTTTGCATTAAAAATCCTGATTTCTAAAGTAAAAAAATAACATTGTTGAACTGTGCACTTTTGAAATGAATTAATTGCTCTATCTACTCCAATTTTGTATATTTCCTTGTTAAATGACCTGTTAAAGTGAGCCCAGATGCCAATTTTGTTTCATGTTTCTGCATGGAGCTCCCATTGTGATTACATTGCAGGCAGAACGTTTGACCTCCCTACTAAGGCATATGTTTGCTGATAGACCTATCTGACATCGTTTTCTGGAGTAAGACAGAAGTGGATAGAACTGCATTATTTTTTAATCTGATATCAATGTTTCATCTTAAACCTTCATAAGTGGCTCATGTATATGCTTTATAATGGTCAAAAAGCATTTTATTCATTTTTGGAGAGATTTTGGATATGTTTCTGGACCCCTAGCTATTTTATACCACTGTACTGACAAAAAGCTTGTAATTCCCACTTGAAAATGATGCAACAATTAGTTTCTTCATTCAAACAGTTGATTTGTAGTGAAATACATAATTATGTTTTGATTTACAGCAATGCATAATTTAGACATTTTGAATAGATTTGGAGACACTGGATACACTGCTTACTTTTTGATTCATAGATCTTTAGTAGTTCTGCGTATTCACCCTTCGATTTGACGCACTTGTGGTCAAGCAGTTTTTGATCTAGCACATGTATAGTTTAACCTCCTGTATATATGCAATCTCTCAGTATTTCATTTCAAACTTAAAAAGTGCAAATTTATTTTTGATTTTTTGTTAAAACAATTGCATTTGTGGCACTTTATTTCTTCCAAAATTATGAATATAAACTAATCTGCGTTAGTATTGTAAATTGTACAAATGTCTTGCTTCATTTAAACCATTTTTCAAGTCTCACATCTGGAGTTATAAGGCTTTAAATAGGGTACCCCCTAAATGGGCAAGGATTGGCAAGATTTGGCTTGTGCTCTAAGGGGTTAATAATAATAATAATAATAATAATTTATTTTATATAGCGCTTTTCATGGTCTCAGAGATGCTTTACAATACATGATACATACATACAAACATTACATACAAAAAAAGAGTTTGGGGGCGGCAACTGAGAAGGCGCGGTCGCCAAAAGAACGGCGCTGAGAGGGGATGGTAGTGAGGAGGCCGGCAGTGGATGAATGTAACTGTTTGGGTGGCTGGTAGGGGAGCAGGAGGTCAGAGAGGTAAGTGGGTGTGCGGCCATTTAGGGATTTATAAACTAGGAGGAGGAGTTTGAATGTGATGTGTGATGTGATTGGGAGCCAGTGTAAATCTTTCAAGACAGGGGTGATGTGAGACCGGGCAGGACAGTATTCTTGCAGCCGAGTTCTAAACCAATTGCAGTTTGTGTAGGAGGCGGGAGGGAAGACTAGTGAGGAGTGCGTTGCAGTAGTCCAGTCTGCTGGAAATGAATGCGTGGATGAGTTCTTCTGTATCGGGATGGGTGAGAGAGGGTCTGAGTCTGGAGATATTGCGTAGATGGAAAAATGAAACCTTGACAGTGTTATTGATGTGCTTTTAAAAGGAGAGGGATGGATCGAGTATGACACTGAGGTTGCAGAACAGGGGGGAGGTGGAGACAGGGGTACCGTCAATGGTGAGGGAGAAGTTGTGTAGTTTTTTGAGCAGGGGTTTTAGTCCGATGAGAATGATTTCAGTTTTTTCACAGTTGAGTTTAAGAAAATTGTGCTGCATCCAGGATTTGACGTACGTTTGGTGAGGGCTGTTTCTGTGCTGTCATGGGATTGGAAGCCGGACTGAAGGGGCTCAAAGAGGTTATTGTCGGACATGTATGAACGGAGTTGGGAAGCAATAACTTTTTCCAGGAGTTTGGACAAGAATGGGAGGTTGGAGATAGGGTGGTAGTTGGAGAGGGTGTTTGGGTCCAGGCCAGGTTTTTTAAGGATTGGGGTGACGGCAGCAGTTTTGAAGATGGAGGGGACAGCACAGTGGGTCAGGGACAGGTTAATGAGCTTGGTGAAGTAAGGGCAGAGAGTAGGGAGGCAGGCTTTAATCAGGGCAGTGGGGGCGGGATCTAATGAGCAGGTGGTAGATCTGGCAGAGGAAATGAGTTTGGTGAGTGAGGCACTGTCAATCTGGGTGAAGGTAAAAACCGGGGGGGGAGAAGTTGAAGTGGCAGCAGTAGTAGGGAGTGGTTCATCTAAAGGAGGTGTGGATGAGGTGAGAGTTTGGTGTATGTTGGTGATTTTGGTGTGGAAGAACTCTAGGAAGGAGTTGCAGAGTGATGGGGAGCCAGATGTAGTGTTATTTTCAGGGGGGTTGAGAAGTTTGTTAACAGTGGAGAAGAGGATGCAGGGGTTTCCGTTAGAATACTGGATTATGTTGGAATAGTGAGAGGATCGGGCAGCGATAAGGGCATCTCTGTATGTCTGAATGTGGAGTTGGTGGGCTTGGGCATGGACAGTGAGACCAGTTTTGTTATGGAGGCACTCCAGGCGACGGCCGGTCTGTTTCATTTCATGAAGTTCGGGGGTAAACCAGGGGGATGGAGTGGCAAAGGTGACCAGCTTAGTTTTGAGGGGGGCAAAAGAGTTAAGGGTACTGGATAGTGTGGTGGACAGCTGAATTGCAAACTCTTCAGGGGAGTGTACAGTGCAGTCAAGTGGTACGGCAGATGTGATTGAAGCAGAAAAGTGGGCAGGGTTTATGGAGTTGGTGGTCCAGAAGGATATGGTTCGCGACTGTTTGGGCTGAGGGGCAGGGGTGCACAAGAGAAAATTAATGAGTCTGTGATCAGACAAAGTGAACAGAGAGCTGGTGAGGTTTGAGATGTTGAGACCAGTAGAACAGACAAGGTCTAGAGCAGGGGTGCTCAATACGTCGATCGCGATCTACCAGTCGATCGCAAAGGTAGTATTGGTAGATCGCATGACATTAAAAAAAATAGACGTCAGCCTATCATCCATCCCGTCACTTGATTGATATACAGGGCAGCCAGTTAGATGACATCTGAATTTTTCTGACACTTAGGTCACTGCGCATGCGCAAACAACGGCACCAAGTGCAGCAAAACTAACAAGCTAGTCGGCGAGTTACCTCCAATTTTTAGCCCTCGGTTTTTTCTCTTACACTTAAGAAAGGGTATAAAAATGAGTGGGGGAGCTGGACCAAGTAAGAAGACAAAAACTTATCACTTTCATACGGAATGGGAGGAGGACTTTTTTTTCACGATGACATTTTCGAAGTGCGTTTGCCTCATCTGCCAGTCTACCATCGCAATACCAAAGAAGGGAAATGTGGAGCGGCATTTTCGGACTGTTCATGGAAAATACGACACCGACTTCCCACCGAAAAGCGAGCTAAGAAAGAGAAAGGTGAAGGAACTAAAATCCCAGTTGTCCGGACAGCAGTCATTTTTCACACAACATACTTCAAAAGCGAAAGCCGCCACCGAAGCATCGTTCCGGGTGAGTCACATCATCGTTAATAACAAGAAGTCCTTCCAAGACGGAGAGATGGTAAAAGAGGCATTCGTTGAAGCAGCTGACTCATTGTTCCGGGACTTTAAAAATAAGGCAGAAATATTATCTTCGATCAAAGCTCTCCAGCTGTCAAGAAGTACAGTTACACGGCGCTGTGAAGCCATAGATGAGGATTTAACCCATCAAATGTGGAAGGACATCGGAGATTGCGAGTGTTTCTCACTGCAGTTGGACGAATCTACGGACGTGAGTGACACAGCCCAGATGTGCATTTTCATTCGTATGGTGTTTAGTGATATCACTGCAAAAGAGGAGCTATTAACAGTACTGCCCATGAAAGAACAGACGCGAGGAGAGGATATATTTCAGTCGTTCAAAAACTTTATCGAGAAAACCCAGCTCCCGGTGTACAAATTGGTGTCTATCACCACGGATGGAGCACCCGCAATGGTTGGCCACATGAATGGATTTCATTGCCAAGTGCAGGCAGGACGATGCTTTCCCAGACTTCTTGAATTACCATTGCATAATCCACCAACAAGCGTTATGCGCTAAAATGCTCAACATGAAAGAGATCATGGATGTGGCAACGAAGATCGCCTGTTCTATTCGAGCCAGATCTCTTCAAAGACGGTTATTCCGTGCACATCTGGAGAAGGCTGACTGCGACCACTCTGAGTTGTTGCTACACACTGACGTGAGATGGCTTAGTCGAGGGAAATTCCTGCAAAGATTTTGAGAGCTCTGTCCGGAGATTAAGGAGTTTTTCCGTGTAGCTGGACATGCAGAATACAAGCAACTAAATGACGGTCAGTGGCTGTTAGACTTGGCATTTTTAACCGATCTGACAAACATGTTGAATGACCTTAATCTAGAGCTGCAAGGAAAAGACAAAACAGTGATCAATATGATCAGCTCAGTTAATGCTTTCAAACGAAAGATGCAACATCTCTCCTCAAAGCTGCAGCGCCATGATTTGGCAAACTTCCAGAACCTGGCGTCAGAGCTGGAGATGCAAGGGAAGGCATGTGTGCAACTTGACAGTGCACGCTACACAGAGCAGATTGACAATTGTCGGTCAGAGTTTGACAAACGCTTTCAAGACTTTTCTTTGCTCGAGCCAGTCGCTACATTCATGTGCTATCCTTTTCGGGAAGATGCTGAGGTTGATTCACTGGCATCAAAAATTGCAACACTGTTTCACCTGAACTCTTCTGGAGTGGAAGATGAGATTTTGACACTACAAGCCGACATTGAGCTGAAGTCCAGAGCTCATGGACAGTTCTGGAACTTACTCACAGAGGTAAAGTACCCCAACATGAGGAAATGTGCTACCTCCTTGACTGCATTATTCGGCTCCACTTATTTATGTGAGTCAGCCTTTTCCCACATGAAGATCATTAAGTCCAAGTACCGTTCCACCATGACTGATGAACATTTGGAAGTGTGCTTGAGGCTGGCTGTCAGCAGCTACTGTCCGGACTATGTATCCCTGGCTGATTCAATTCAGTGCAAGTCATCAGAGTAAACTCAGGTAATGACAAAAAATGTACATCGTTAATTATGTTGTGTTGTGCAATATTGGCTCACGCGGTTATGCAAGGTACATCAACATACATTGTACATATAAAGAATCCTCAATATATTTGTAAATAAATATATGTTTTGCATTTTTGTAGTGGGTAGATCATTTTGACTTGGTCATTTTATAAGTAGCTCACATGCTGAAAAAGTGTGAGCACCCCTGGTCTAGAGTGTGGCCCTTGGAGTGTGTGGGGAAGTGTACATGTTGAGTAAAGTTGAAACAGTCCAAGACTACACTGAGGACAGAGGCAGGTGTAAAATGAGTGGAGTCGACACGGATGTTGAAGTCGCCCAGTGGCACTAGACGGGAAGTCAGGGAACAGGCAGATGAGAGTAGTTCAGTTAATTCAGACAGAAAATTTTTTATGTTACATTACATTACATTACAGGCATTTGGCAGACACTCTTATCCAGAGCGATGTACAACAAAGTGTATAACCAGACCCAGGAACAAGTGTATCGAAAACCCTAGAGAGAAGTACCGTTCCAAGTGCAGGGAACAACTGCCTAGTTTAACTTGGACCCTGTAGGTTAAACTGATTAACATTAACACAAACAAGAACAGCAACAACGCAGTCTATGCAAAAATACAAGCAGTAATTTAGACACGGGTGCATTAACTAAGTCACCTACAAAACAGCTACCTAGTTTCAACCCTAAGCTTACAGTCAATTTAGAGATTAAATCAAGCAATATGCGAGAATATGTAAGTAACTACGCTTAAAGCTGTGGTTTGTAGCCTACGTTAGTTTAAAGAAAAGAAGTCCATGAAAGTATGCGAAGTCTTAACAAGCCGATAGGGCGGCGATTTTAAATCTATAAAAGCAAGCAAGTAAGCTTGCTATGATACAACGTAAATGGGTATAAAAGCAACGATTTGCAAGAGTTGAAAACAAGGAAAAGCTATATTAAGTTTTGTGAAGTTTTAAAGTGTTATAAGAGTTTTTTAAGACAGCTAAAGTAGAATAAGTACACGCATTAGTCACTTAGCCGATTTCCTGCGACAAGGTTCTGATAGCCTACAGACATCAGACTATTTGTTAAACAAAGCAACTCTATGTTTATGTATCAATCCCTATCTAAATAAATAGCCTATTAAATAAATAATTCTTATTTCCATAAGTCATCAAAATAATATGTCAAAGCAATGTTGTGGGACAACGGTCTCTTTGAATTACGCAAAATTAACTGCAAAAAGCCAGAAACTTGTTGGTGTGGGGTGTCGGGATGCAGAGTTACAAATTAACCATATCCACAGGGTATAAATTAGGTCAGCCACCCCCATCAAGACGGCATTATAACTGGTTGATGCCACTGAAAAGCCATGATCTATGGTCAGGAAACGCTTGAAGAACTGGGCAGCCTATCAGGTATGTAACTTGCTAGGCCTATAGTTTAATTTTGCATCTATAACTATATGTATAAGAAAATTATTTAGATGTCTTAATTTATTTAACAGATTTAGAAGAGTTCCTGCCCTCGACAGACACACCCGATTTGACGCTTCATGTGTTTGACCTGTCAAACTTTCAGCTTGCGTACAGCCAAGAAGGGTCTATTCTTCAGACTGTTTATCAATTCTCTCTCTCTCTCTGTGGGTCTGTGTGTATACTTTTAAAATGTTTATTTACTTATTTATCTGCTTTCAGCCAACAATCAGACAGAATGTACACCCGTAGTCGCGGAGTTGGAACGGTCAACGCAATTGGTAGAAGAACAAGTTCATGCATGAAATATACAACTTTCTACAGAGTATGAAAATGACTTTAAAATTTACGTTCACTTTTTAACATTTATTTTTCAGTCATCTGAGTTGTGTTATTTATTTTTAAAAGCCCCTGAAAGTCAACCAGAAGGGATCACTGAGGCACCGACTTCTTCGACGGATACCGTTTCGGTACACTTTCCAAGTCTGAAGAGAAAACGCGGTGAGATTTTATTTGTGATTTTGTCATTTGTGACCCTTCAGAAACAAATGTGTTCAAATCATAATTAATTCTTTCTTTCTTTCTTTCTTTCTTTCTTTCTTTCTTTCTTTCTTTCTTTCTTTCTTTCTTTCTTTCTTTCTTTCTGTGGCAGAGGATAGAATTTCAGACAGCGATACGGATTTTCTAGATGTGGAATTGGATCGAGAAGCGCTGCTTCAACCTCCAGAGGTTGTCCAAGAAACCGAAAAATCAGAACTGTGTATGCAAATTTTGTTGCTGTTGAACCGTGAGTTGGCTGCTTCCAGACGATGTTTGAATATTTTAGAAAAAATATTAAATGGCACCGAAACGCCCGCGAGATACACGCTCTGAATCTCAGAGTAATAAAAGACCAAATGATGTTGAATGCTAATCATGATACTAACCATGACACTAACAGTTGAAACTTGCAACAGCAGCAAGCAGCGGTTTACCCTAACCTGTTACACTTTATTACTGATCTTAATCGAGGCACAATTAATACACATGCAGAGGTCGAACCTGTAGAGCATGGGGGTGATGATGTGTTTGGGTGGCTGCTACGCGCTTTGGACGCTGTAAACCATGCGATAAGTAGTCACGTAGAACCAGAGATAAGACCTAACATTGTCGACAAACGTGCATGCGGCTACAGATACTACTAATGATGACCAAAATGGTGGGGGCCTTAACGATACAGATATGCAGGTGATACGCAGACCACGTTTCAACAATAATTAGGTTACGGTTTAACTTTGCATCTTTGTACGATGTGGACAACATTTTATGTTCATGTTTTAAACACCCTAGAACATTTAATGAACAAAGTTCATGATCTGGCGGCCCCAGATGATGCTGTACAGTTAGAGTTGTGGGAGGATTCCCTGTCTGGGGGTGTAACTGTGCAGTTAACCGGGGACCAAGGCCAACATATAGCAAATTTCATATGCTGTATTGATTTTAATGGCGAGCGTTGGGTGGCGTCTGGCGATAAATGCGTAGAGAATTTTACCAAAGGTATCGGACTGCAAAGTACAAGGGCTACACATTCATTGCACACAATTCAAAGGGGTACGACGGCTAGCAGCTCATGCAGTATTTAATTGAACAAGGTGTAACACCGCATCTAATTGTACAGGGCAGTAAACTCTTGTGCATTACTGACGAGGCTTTTGACCAGAGGTATGTTGACTCCTTTTGTTTTCTAACAACTGAGTGCAATGCTGGCTGCTCTAGGTTTTAAAAATTCAAAAAAAGGCTACTTTCTCCATTTCTGGAATACAATCGGTAACCAGAATTACATTGGCCTGTATCCACCACCCTTGTACTATGGGGTTGATACAATGATGGAAAAGGAGAGGGATGAATTTATGCGGTGGTACCCCTCTTGGGTGTCTAATGACACTGACAAGGTGGAATATGTCCAAAGTTACTGGGAGAAGGAGGGCATCCGCTTAGACCCAAACAATATTTCGGTCAACAAAGCCAAAAGACAGATAACAAAACTGTTTTTAAATAGTCTTTGGGATAAATTCGGACAGAACCAATCAGCCAAACACAACCTTGATCCGGGATCCCGAATAGTTCCTGCAATACATGTTTTTAAATGAGTATGATGTCTCACATTTTTCATTTCTTACAGAGGTTGTGGCCCTGGTCCAGTTGAAACATGTAAAGGGTTTCCCAAAACCGCCCAAATGCAGCAATGTGTTCATAGCGGCATTCACCACCGCTTATGCCCGGCTCGAGCTTTATTCCGTCATTAATAAATTGACTGACAGGGTTCTGTACCACGATACAGATTCTGTCATCTTTGTGAGTTGGCCGGGTGACTGGGTACTTCCTCTCGGGGACTTTTTGCGGGAGCTGACAAGCGAACTGGACCCAGATGACCACATTGTTGAATTTGTGTCGGGGGGGCCCAAGCAGACCTGTCAACATTGGGAAAATATTGTGAGTACCACAATAGTCAGTGTAATGCTTAGTTCACATGCTTTCGCACCACTTCGCTTTGCACACAACAGTCTGCAAGACACACACACACACATAAGCCTTTCTTCATAATTCTAGTTTTGACTGTTAAAGTGATCAGGCAAAATTGTATAATTTGATCTGATTCTAAAATATCACTTACACTGCACTGGGCTATATTATGATATACTTGCAAGGCAAACGTTCGAGTACACCTGCTTAAAACCATGTTTTCCATGATTAATATTTCATTATATGATATGTGTGCTTATACAAACTGATAACCATAAGTGAATTGCATTTAATTATTCAATAAAAATGGAAACAATGTATTTTGTATATTATAACATATGTTTTCATTTTCAAGCATTTACAGAAATGTTGTAATGTAAAAAAAAAAAAAAACTTATGTTGTGATGTAAAACACTGTCAGTTATGAATGAAACCAAGTTTCTGTTCATGATTTCCATTTTTATTTAATAATTAAATAATTGAATCAGCTTATACAAGCACACATCATATAGCGCTAATGAAAAAAGTATTCAATTTCAAAATTATCTACGAATGTAGGCCTTTGTAACAAGAGGTTTAGCTAAATTATTACATGAAGCTCCTTGGTGGCTAATGTCAAAATCATAATTGCACAATGTGTAAAATGCATGGTGCGGAAGTTTTGAGGGGCGGAGGTACGGCCATTGCTCCTGATATTTTGCGAGGAACTTCTGGGGGGCATGGACTCGCTTCACTTTGCTCCAACAGTGTGCGCGATTCAAAGTTAGAACAGGGAGTCTCCGTGGCGTTCGAGTTACTGCAGCTAAATAATTCCATCAGTTATTCACACCGTCTCGTAACGAGGCTAAATCATATGCGAGCTACTACTACGGCTAACTATATACACAAATTTATCTCATTAGGATATACCCCTTGAAATGCATCATCACGTAAAGTTACCGAACATGTTTTAACGTTTTATATGTTAACATTACGGTCACATTTGTGTGCTTGATTATTACTCTCCCACTTCTCACTTTACCTCAGCAATGCAGCGTTACGCCTCGGTGGATAACAAAGTACCGCGGTGTATCAGTGGATGTTGAGTGGGTCGGGGAGGGGTTACAGAACCACAAGCACAAGGTCGCATCTGGTCCAATCAGAGGGATGTAGTTTAAATACCGAATAAATGTACGGTATTGTTTTGTATTGATTGATTGTTTTCCATAATTAAATTAGAATCATATATCTATATATTTTTTTTTGTTTTTGTTTTTTTGCGTAGTTTCAGTTGACATTTCGTACATGCGTATTTTGACCAAGAATTGACGACGCTGAAGTTGGCTCCCGATTCGCAGCTCCCGATTCGAACTTTCGGGTCCACCTTAAATCGGTTGCGTTATATGATTGGACGGTTTCGCAGTCTTCCTTACGTATTTGCAAAGGCTATAATTTGCTTCCTTAGACAAAATGTCTAAATCTGGAAATGTTGCAACTTGGAACGACAAAGAAGAGTTTGTTTTCAAGGGTAAAGCTGTAAGCGGTTCGCATATGTTGGACCTAATAAAGAACATTACAGCGCCTCACAAGGTTGCTGATGATAAACAACCCCTGGGGTGGAAAACATTTATTGAGGCTTTAGCTGCAATTAATATGCCTCTTTCTGTCATACCTAATCATAGTGTACGCCGCATGATAAGCTCACACAAAACATTACCAAAGGCCTCCATAGCAAGCAGGATGCTGTTGAAAGCTCAAGAAAGAAGACGCAGTCTAGAAGACTATGAAATCCCAGAGCCTGTTTTTTCATCCCCAGTTTTAGACCGTTCAACATGGTTAGATTCTTAACATGTTTAGTATAAATGATACGCTGTGACAAAAAATGTAATTTTGATTAATGTTTATTTGTTTTAATAAAATTACATTAAATTTTACATTGGATCTTTTGTCTCTTTACTTACAAGCATGACAAGGTTTTAAAAGAGTTTACAGTCTGTATACATAATAGCATATTTTTAACACATTTATCCAGGCATATTTTATAAACATATTTTGAAACCATTGCATCATTCATTTTTTAATTATCCGAGTATAATGACATAATTCTGCTAAAAGGGATTCCTTTGGCCCTGTGGTGTAAGTAAAATACACAATGCTGGCCACACATCGCGCTGAGCGGGTCTTGCACTTGTACAGTGTTGTAAACAATCCGATCGCAGTTCTTTTGCAGAAACGTATTGATACTGTTAGTATTGATAACCACAGTCTTGAGGGTCAATAGGATATTTTATATTAGTGGTCAATAGTGCCTGCGCATGTCCGAGCTTCACAACGGGGAGACGCTGACCTTTTTTACAAATAGTGATGCCAACACCATTTTAAGCTTGTATTGATTGGCCTCTGCGGTCATTAGACAGAACTCGTCCTTATCCCATACCATTTTAATTTTCATATCGACACCATTTATCAGCAACCTCTCCTGAAAAAACATATCCGTTGTGTTTGTGCCCGAGCATTTCAAAAGTTTTGCTTTCTGCGGTGTATAGGGCTCTGTTTTTCAGACCCTTGTTGTTTCCCCCCATGTTTGTATCCTCCATATGTCCGCTGGTATCTTTATAAAAGAGGCCGGCTGTGAACTGGTTAGACAGTGTCTCATTCCCATAATTCAGTAGACATTCCATAACAGCTCGGTAGGGGTAAGTGTTGCTAGACTGACTCACCAGTCGGTCCCCCAGTGAAACATCCACTTGGGAAAAAATGGTCGCTGGGGGTAATTAATAAGCCCGACATTGTCAGCTTACACAAGGTTACTACCATCTGCGCGGGTGATCTTACAGCAAAGGTATAAAAGTGTATTGTTCAAGTCAATGTAATCTTCACCATTACCAGCAATAAAGAACTCTAGAGGTCCTGTGTCTGAAATGGCTGACAGTGGGGGCACCTCCACATAGATGTTCTTCTCAATGCTTGTTTGTGTATACAGGCCATGTTGTGTATGTAGGCCATTTAAAAAAAAATGCATCTACTTTTCCTTGTAACCTTCTTCTTTGTGTGCTTTTTCACCTTCCTCTTGCTTTTACCAACTGTGCACCGAATGCTTGACACTCTCCGTTTTTTAGACTTAGGCTGTGTCCGAATAGTCAAAAAAATTTGTCCTATGTCTTTTCCTAACCAATTTTCCTTGACCTCGATGGAAAACGTCATGAGGTTAAGGAAAGATGTGAAGGAGAATTCAAAAGGACTTAGGAAAAGACAACCGCGGTGCTAAGAGAATCCGACTGCACTTACACTAGGCTATGTAATTATGCGACGGCGGATGTTATTGACGTGGGTCTGCCGTGGTAAAACTACAGTGTTCGGACGATGGACTACTAAAAGCGCATCTTAGATACTTTGCCCCGTGCGTTTTTACCGTGTTGTTAAATATTACTTCATTACCAAGTTTGGAATTGAAATAAAAAAGGAATATAGGCTACCAGTCACAAAAGTGAAACAAAATGGTTGTCACATTGAGAATGGTTGCTCACGCTCACCCTCCTGTCTACTCATATGTATCGACATGAATCCCAATTAGTATGATTGTATGAAAATAATTCATTAAATTTAATGCAAGATAGGCATAACATGTTAGGCCTACAGATGTACTACTGTACATATCATCATTCATAAGTTTCAAACATGTGGAATTAAAAACCTAATCTGGCTAAAAATGTCTCATATCCCTTTTTCTTGAAAGACAGACTTCTGTGTTATGGTTAATATGCTGATTATGATCTGATTATAAGCCTATGCATATAACAGCTTAAGAACCACCACACAACTCAGTCATGTTGATCGTTTGTTTTTGTGAACGGCCGAATGGTGCTTCGCTTTAAATGTTGCTGCCGTAAGGAATTGTGGGACGGCACTATGTCCTTTTGTGGGAAATAAATATAGTTGTACTCAAAAAACACAAGCCCATTGTATGGGGAAAGATATGTAGTTAGAGAGCACAGGCCCAGTGTATATGGGAAAGGAATGTATTAATGAGCACCAGCTGTCTCCTCCCTGACGTATCATCCGGCTAGCAAAGGAGGAAGGATACAGGTGGACCAAGGTCGACCTTAGCCGTAAGATTAACAACCGGCAGCAGGGAAGCGCTTCATACTAAAATAGGTGCGATTAGAACAAACACGTAATACACACATAATTTCTGCCCTGCTAATTAAGCTGTATAAAAGCACATTTGTGAAACTAACGGAAGCTTCTGCCTTTTCTGGAAAATGTGTTGTCAGAATATGTGATTTATGATAGAAGGGGGAGGGAGATTCAAGCGGGA
The DNA here is from genome assembly GCF_018555375.3 of Anguilla rostrata. NCBI lineage: Eukaryota > Metazoa > Chordata > Actinopteri > Anguilliformes > Anguillidae > Anguilla > Anguilla rostrata. The sequence goes on from NC_057937.1 coordinate 23,401,756, forward strand.
GACGAGCACTATCATTTTTAAAAAATAAGGAAGGAAGGGGCTGATAAATAATGGTGTCCGAGAATTGGGTGTCAAATAATATTAATGATGTCAAAAACATTACGTAATTAACAAAAATTAAGTAGGAAGTACTAGATTTAAGCTACACAACAGGAGGAGTTAGAAAAATGGATATAAGAAGCAGTTGGCCCGAGGGGAGGGGAGAGTGTGTTTTGGGAATGCTTGGAGAATGATCGGATGTATTGTCTTTACTTATGAGTGACTGTTAATTGTACTGAACTGCGCAGATCAGCCGGGGTTATTGTATGTAATATTTGATTCACTAACAATAAACCCAGTTGCATCAGACTCTGAGAAGTGTGCATCTTTTGAAGAAGCATTCAACAGTGTGGAGGAGAGCGACCTCGGCATTCCTGGCCCAGGCCGGGGCCCGTTTTTCCTGCCCACACTTTCCTTTCGGTCCAGTGTGCCCTACGCTAAAGGAGATAAGATAGGAAGCATTGAAGCACCTTTCCTTAGCATTTAGAGAATTCGAACAGCTCTTATCATGGCTGCCACTTAGATACTTCCGGGTCATTTCACTCACTTAGGAACCTTCCTAAGCAAAAAAGACTATTCGGATGCAGCCTTAGGTCTGTTTGAGACACGCCCCCCTGGAGGCGTCGCGTCATCACCATGAGCCCTGATCCTGCCTGACCGTCCGTGCTCTAACGACTTGTCACAACATTAGTGATCACATCCTTGGCTATGTTCGTAGCTTCTGAGGACAAATGGGGCTTGGCTACATTGAATCCTTTCTTTAGTACCGGTAAAGCCATTCGGAATAAGCCTCGAGAAATACCGCCAAGACCCCCACCATACATAACACTCTCACCACTAAACCCCGGCAACCCGTTACCCGCTTGCGCCGTAGGCCTATAATAATCGACGTATCTGTGTGGATCTATGTGCAGCCCCGACCTAGCCATCTTTTACTCGTGATAATGGTGTTTCACCGGTCTGACTTTCCCGTAACAGAAATTAACGTTCTGGTTCTGATCCGTTTTCAGTTCAATTGTAATGTTGTCAATGTGCTTCTTGCTCACAGGTACGTAGTTTGGCTTCTCATATGAGATTGTGATGATGTCGTTGTTTGTTCCAGATATAGCCTATGTACATGTCGTAGCAGGGGTAGGCTACAAAGCTGTCACCAACACGTTGGTAGTCGATAACGTCCGTGTAGACGTACATTGTGTAGAAGCCGGCGCAATTACGGACATCAATCAGAAGAAGGCTTTCCGCAGAGAAAATAACCTAAGTTTTGCTCGTTTCTTTCTCTAAATGTCTATTCTGTCATATTTTTTTTAAAGAAACTCTCTTTTCACACAGCCTGATAACTTAGAACTGTCACGCTTTTTGCTTTACAAACAATTCTAAGATGTAACTATTTGCTGTTTTCAATTGTTTTACCATTTTAACACGCTTTCGCTTTTCTTAAATTCTATTTGACACAAAACTAACGCTCATACACACAACGCTGTCTCCTCATCTAACTAATAAACCAATATACTTTACGAAACAAATACCTAACTTTTCTAACATCATTTCTACTTGTTTTAAACATTTTAACGCATGTAACCCTATTAACGCATTCATTTGCCTTTTAGGGTATTTGGTGGCGGATGGTGTTTCAAAACAATAAGATGTTTTAAGTTGCTAAAGCATTTAAACACAAAACTACCCTTTTCAAACACGTTTAAAAAGCACAAAAATATTCAACACTTTCCCTCATGGATTATTTTACTTTTAAAAATGAACATTTTCATTAAAATAAAATATAAGCCAAATCAACACGTGCTACTCCACCGAAAATAAAAACAATATTAAATAATGACTATATAAAAAATAAAATAAAAAATTAATTAAAAATAAATTAAACAATGATTATAAAAAAATTATAAACAACAGGGGGCGGGACAAGGGGCGGGGTTTCAATCATCAAACTTTTTGACAGAAGGGGCATGCCTTATATATATATATATATATATATATATATTTCCCTACATCTCTCCCGGCTGCCGGGTGATCAAACACTTCCTTAAACAGGGTACGAAGCTGTTCTTCAGAGGATAGCACGGAGCTATTTTGATGCCAGAGTGCAGTGGCCCATTCCAGCGCTCTGCCCGACAGCAAGGAGAAACAGTAGTCAAACACAGTAAAAGGCAGAGTACAGGCTTAGTAGAGTCGCAAGATTAATACCTCACAATGAGGAAACACAGACTTACCCCTTAAGAAGCCAGGAACTGATTGAAACAGGAGTTACAGGTGCACTTACTGAGCAGGTGAGGTTGAGCAGGGCTGAACTGGGCGTGGCTGAGCTGGCTGACGGAGCGGGTGTGACAATATAAATGTAGGTTATGACAGACAGCCATACACATTTAAATGCATGCAAAAACACAGCCTACATTCTGAAGTAAACATATAGGCGTGGATTCAATCTTTTTTTTTTTTTTTTACCATGAATGTCAAATAAATGAAAGTGTATATCATATTTTGAAATGGAAGTGTTTTAATGGGCTATTGTACACGATAGACTAACTAATTGTTTGTATGTCGGTAGAGGATCTATTGGGCTAGCTAACATTAATTTATAAATGTGGAATTGCAGTTAGTTAAAAAGTAGTTATCAGTACAGGTGCAGCAGTGAATGTGAACAGTTTTTGACTTACAGAAAATGGATATACCTGCCATGAAGAAGTCATTATCTTGCGCCAGTTACTATACGACCGGTAACGTTACCTACCAAATCGAATCGCAACGCAGATTTTATAGCTTAATTTCGGGGGCGTCTGTATATCTGTACTAACGTTATACACACGGTCTGTCGTCTCGCTAGCAAGCTCGCTTAGGTTAAAGTCGGTGGAAATGCCTAAAGCGGAACTGTCTACATCAAAGTTTAGCATAGTTTAAATTTCTTGTTTTTAGTTGGCCATGCAGAACAATGGGGTTCCTGCAGCTTAACTGCTTGAACCCCTGATAATACCTCCTACGAATACAATAGTGGTTCAACAGCTTCGAGGCTTGTCTCCCTAATAATAACTCCTACATATACAATAGGGTTCCAGCAACTTTGCTGTAGGGTGCCTTACGCATGTTTGTGCTTGGCCCCTAATAATAATCGTGAAAATTCTACTGTAACAATTATAATAGGTGCCTTTTCACCGTTGATGCTTGGCCCTTAATAAAACCAAGAAACATAATAGGGTGACTATAACACCTTTAGTACTTAACCTCCCAATTATTGGAAATTTAATGCCAACCTTTTGGAAGATGATGTGAACTGCAGCAAAAATATTTTTCGAGGAAAATATTTCTGATGTAAAGAACTGTAATGTTATTACTTTTGTTGTGCTAACAGTGATGTCTGAAGAAGCAATAAATACTCTCATTCATAAATAATCTCAACTAGAGAACCTATAAATTGTCCAACCTATAAGTCAAATGCAATTATCTTTTTATTGGGTCACAATGCATACAGTATACCCTACATGTAAACCAGACAGAAAAGTCAACATGAAGAGCCTTTACCATTCACATTTCTCAGAAATAAATACAATAAATTAAAAATAAAAGCACAGATGCGGAGTCCCTCAAGCCTAATATAATTATTAGGATTTCTCCATGAATGACCAGAGGTATCCAAATTTCATCTAATTTTCAACTTAAATCAATCAACTTAAAAATGATAGAGGCTTTTGTGAGCCACATATTAACAGTAGGTACCTCTGTCTTAGACCACAGCAATATCAGTTTTTTTGCTAAATGTATGAGGAAAACTCATGAGGCACTCTGTGTCATTATCAAAAACAGTATCATGGTTGAAATTCAGGAAATACAATTTAGAAGACATTACATTTTTCACTATAATATTTTCAATATTAGTGTGAACACTTTTCCAAAATATTTGTATTTTACTACAATTCTAAAATAAATGAGTGAAGGCACACACACAAGCCTGACATTTGTAACCTAGTTGGGAAATACTAGGAAATATCCTGTTAAGATGAAATGGTGTAAAATAGATCCTGTGAATAAATTTAAAGTTATGTTCTTTAACACTCATCAATGTACGTTCAGGGTAAACTCTTTCACAGATAGATAGCCATTAATCCTCATTGAATGTATGTCCAAGGTCCCTTACCCACACTGGCGTCAAAGCAGCATAAGAAGACGTGCCATGACAGAACTGAAGTGAACTTTGAGGTATGTGGTGTTATAAAACATGTTTAATGATAGAGGCCTCAATGCATATCCTATGATCTGTCAGACTCTATCAGATTGAGATTTTACAAAGTTTTGCAGTTGTTAAAACTTAAAACTTATAAATCTGTTGGGGGTATTATAGTCATACTTTATCTTTTCAAAGGACTTGGGTATATAAATAATACCTTTCAAGACCTATTCAGAGAGTCTGATAGTCACAAGTTGTTTAGGGAAACCAAGGTTTAAAGCAATGGGGCACCATAGGGATAGAAAATTATGTATTTGAAAATATTTCTTGACATCCCTCCAAGTAAACAGGGTGCTGGGACAAGTTTTTAAAATGTCTGGTGGAATAAAAATATCTAGATATTTAAAGCCTGTTCCAGTTAGATGGAAAGGGCACATTATGTTTAAATTAGTGCCAGGAGGGATGTTCAGAGACATTGCCATGAACTTTCAGATACAATTTTATAGCCTGAAACCTTATTATATTAAGATAGGTCTTTAAGTGCTGCAGAAATAGATGTTTCTGGGTTGGTCATGGTCACAAAGAACATCATCGCCACAAAGATAGTGTTCTTCATCACTTCAATATCCAAACAAGTCCTCATTAGTTCTTATGGTCCCATCCAGGGGTTGATTAATTAAATGCATAATTTGATTAAAACAATTAATCAGTTAAATGTCCATTTTATCTGGAAGAATAAACACCATTACATAAACAAATGAGAGTTGGTTGAACAAAATCTCCATTGGTAACGAATAATAAATAACGAACAATAAACTTATAGCCTTGACCACTTTGATTAAGGGATACAGTGTATACTCCAACAGAAATATCTTTAGGTATAGGAGGCTGCGACTTGCTGGACAAAAGATGTAACAGTACATTTCTCAAAAATGTTATGACTGCATACCGTTTTCCCTCTACTTCAAAAAGAATAAAGATCCAAAACGGTTTACTAGGATTGATATTGCTAGTATAAGAACTAAATGTCCTGTTTTCTCATTTGCCACCTAAAATTAATGTATACGTCAAGATATTAAACAGAATTTTCAATGTAATTACTTCGTAATGACTTTCCATGTAATTGACGTCTTGTCCTGATTTTCAAGTCTGGAGTGGTTAAAAAAGGTCCAAGAATTGTACAATGCACCGTAAAAAATTACTTAAAATCTGATGCATAATATATTTTTACGTTGTTAAAGAAATGTTGCGGCTGCTTAGAGAAGTTATTTCATCTCTTTGCAACATTTTTGTGTAAGTTTGACATTGCTGAACAGCTTGCAATTAAAAAAGTTCCACGATTGTTCACGTGACTAGGCATGTGACCAAGGACACAACTGAGCATGTCTGTTGGTCGCGACAATTACACTTCCTGGTTCGATCCCCTTAGATTATTAGTGGCGTTGCCGCCTCTACAAATACTATAGAGAAATCGATATTATAGTCAACTGTTAACATTTACAAAATTGCACCCGTCGAGTATAAACCACAAATTATGTGGATAATGAGCGATGACCTCAAACTACTATTTTTATTAGTAATCTAGTCTTACAGTAGTAGAGGATGTGACTGTCGACTGTTCAACGAAGTTGAGTCTTGACTATGAAAAGCTTTGTGCGTCTGCTATGCTTTTACTTGTTTTAAATAGCTTTTGCGCCATGGACACCGAGGGAATTGTGATCCGAATTAAAACACCCGCCGGGGATATGGATTCGTCTGTAGACTCTCCGTCACTGCTGGGCTTTAATGACTTGTTGGTAAGATCAATACTCACGCTTATTATTCGCTACTTAGTTAGCGAGCCATAGTTTAGGTTGAACAAATAGGACCAATTTGGGTAAATGATCATCAAGCCAGTAGTTTACGTTATTCATGTGTGGAGCTAAACGTGCCGAGAGGATTCAAGACAGTGGGGTTAAAATAATTAGTTTTCGAACTTGTTAGCCAGACAGCCACCTATAATGTAATTGGGCAGAGTTGCAAAGCGTGCTAACGTACACCTGACCATGCTGGTTAACCAAATGAGCACACGGATGTTGTAATAGTATGATTTTGTAAATAAAAACCAACCCATTCTGTCTGTTTGTGTGAAGGTCGCAATTAAGGAGGTTATGCCTGAAGCGACTATCACGGCATTTGAGTGTAAGTATCGTACTGCGTTCACTGTTGCTCTGAAATTGTTTTGACCTGTTATTTATCTGATGAAAAACGTTTCCAACGTACAAAAATGGCAAGTTCACACATACAAAGCACTGTCTGCAAGTCATTCATTAAAATCTAGGCCTACCATTAAAAGTATTGATGTCAAATTGTGCATGCAACAATATTGTCTATCCTAGCTCAGACAAATTAAGCGGGCTGTATTCCACAGAAATGCTACCCAATGTTCCCTAAATGTTTTCAAGTAGCTTGGTCCTGTGTGTACAAGCATACAGTGCATTAATTGGGTAAATATTTGTGTGGATAGGTTTTTAAGATTCTATATTTATGTAATAGGCCAACAAATTATATATCCTTTCTGGAGGAATATCCTTTCTTTAAGTATTGACCAGCAGTTTCATACATTCATCTAAATGCCTTGCATGAGCCTATTTTTGTTTTTAGATAATTGAAAGAATTGAGGAAACATTGGGTAGCATTGCTGTGGAATACAGCTTGTTTAATTTGTCTGAGCTAAGAGACAATATTGTTGCATGTAACTTGGCACAATTTTTATATCAATACTTTTAATGGTAGGCCTAGATTTGAATGAATGACTTATAGACATGCTTTGTATGTGTTTGTAACTTCGCATTTTTGTATGTTGAAAACGTGTTTTTCATCAGATATCATGTCTTTTTGTACTCTGTCATGAGTTAGTGATAATAGTAGCCTAATTCATATAAATGTAGACTGAGAGACATGCATACACATACATGCATGCAAACACACATTCTAGCTGAAAGAAACACGATTCAAGCATTTTTCTTTTATCATGAATGAGAAATAAATGAAAGTGTATTTTCTATTTTTAAATGGAAGCGTTTTCAATGGGCTATTGTACATGACAAACCTACAAATTGTTTATGTCAGTTGTGGGAGCCAAGTTACATTTATATATTTTTTAGTTGATAAAGAAGCGCAGTCTGTATTTTGTTTAATTGTTGAATGTAAGCATAATACTTTAATACAAGAACTCTGTGAACTCTGTGAAGTTAAAACGGTGACGTAGGTTACCGTCACTTTAAGAGAATTAGGACTGGATTCGTAAAAAACGTTGTGCAGTTGCACCTCAATTAGCTACCGAGCCACACGGTTTTCTTACCGTAGTACGATTTACAGATTTTGGAGAACTTAACTTTGAATACTCCTGTAGGAAGATAATGCAAACTGTGGAATAAAATTGCGTGTTCTATCTTTTACTACATCGGAGTCCTGTGGAAGTTTTTCCAACGCAAGTTGACGTACACGAGTTAAGCCAAGGCAAACGAGGAGCTGCAGCCCCCACATCAGTAGAGGATATACAGGGATAGGTAAAATTAAAATGTAGAAATGTGGCGTTGCAGTGTATAGCCATGCCTAGTTAAAAAGTATTGAACAGTAGAAACGGCAGAGCTGTGTATTTGACATTGTCACAAGTTTTTTAAGGAAATGGATATACGTGCCTTGAAGAAGTCATTGTCTTGCGCCAGTTTGTGTACGACCGGTATTGTTACCTACCAGACCGATGTGCAATGCTGATTATTGAGTTTAATTTGACAGCTGTCTGTAGGCCTACTATTATACTGTCGGTCTGTCATCTAGTTAGCGAGGTAGCTGACGTTAAACTCGGCCAAACGCGGAGCGGCGTAAAGTGTGGGTATATTTTATTTGTAGGCTAGTTGTGTAAATACGGACATATAAATTACTTTCCCGGAAAGGTTATACAGATGCAAAAGCAAGAGTTTAAATGTTTTATTTTTAGTTACCCAGTGAGGCAATGTAATGGACTGAGAGGTTTTCATGAGTCTGAGGGCGGCTCAAACTTGTGCTGTCACACCAAGAAGATTCGAATCTCTTTGGTCACACATCCAAAAGTGTTGCAGGCAGTCGCGCTGCCCAGTAAGCCAGTACGGAAGGAGACGTAGGAATCGCAGAATTTTATGATTTTAAACTAGTGCACTTCTATATATATATATATATATATATATATATATATACACGTCGTTTTGCATGTGTAGCCGATGACTAATCTTAACTCTGTAAGACGTGTTGGTCACCAGTCGGTACCCTGAGCCGACCAGAGGAGGATGGGTTTCCCCAGGCCCGGTTCTAGAGTCTTTTGCGCCCTGGGCAAAATTACATTTTGACGCCCCCACCCCGGTTCCATAGAACCCAAAATACATGAATCTCTAAACAATACCGATAGTGACCTAGCTAACGTTGGCTATATATAGGCCAACAGCAAACTGAATACGCTAGCTAGCTCCATGACGGATCTTTTACGTTAATCACTCAATCATACACATTAGAGCCCGACCGATGCCAGATTTTTGGGTCCGATGCTGATCCCGATTTTGGAGAGTCCTAGCCCACCGATTACCGATGTTTTGACCGATATTTTGTCAAAGTACAACATTTTCAGATCAATTTGAAAAAAATATATTTTATTAAAGTTTCTATATTTAAGAACATTTAACTTATAAGCAAACAAATAAAAATAAAAATAAACACACAAAGAACTTTTTAGATAGAAAAAGTAAAAGATATATCGGTCGGGCTCTAATACACATACGCTGTCAAATTAACTTCCTTGATGCCATTAAAAGTGAAGGCGGTATTGACAGTTCTGTAGACTATGCATTTGCAGAAATACAACCATCCATAGGCTTTATTACACAACTTGGGTTACTTCATTTCTATGTTACAAGCAAGTTACAAGCACAAGAGCCAAAGAGCAGACATTACTATGAAAACGTTATGAGACGTTGTGTTAATCACTCAGTCGTACAGCTATACACTCACCGGTCACTTCATTTGGTACACCTGTTCAACTGCAAACTGCACCCTTTAACGCAAATATCTAATCAGCCAATCACATGACAGCAGCTCAATGCATTTAGGCATGTAGACATGGTCAAGACGATCTGCTGAAGTTCAAACCAAGCATCAGAATGGGGAAGAAAGGTGATTTAAGTGACTTTGAATGTGGCATGGTTGTTGGTGCCGGACAGGCTGGTTTGAGTATTTCAGAAACTGCTTATCTACTGGGATTTTCACGCACCACCATCTCTAGGGTTTACAGAGAATGGTCCGAAAAAGAGAAAATATCCAGTGAGCGGCAGTTCCCTGGGTGAAAATGCCTTGTTGATGGCAGAGGTCAGAGAATGGCCAGACTGGTTTCGAGCTGATAGAAAGGCAACAGTAACTCAAATAACCACTCGTTACAACCGAGGTATACAGAAGAGCATCTCTGAACGCACACCACGTCATCCCTTGAAGCTAATGGGCTACAGCAGCAGAAGACCACACCAGGTGCCACTCCTGTCACCAAATGAAGTGGCCGGTGAGTGTATATGCTGCTGGAGTGCGTGTGATAAGAGAACACAGACGAGGTAGGAGCAAAAGTCAAAGAGAATGCCGTAGCTGTTTACTGTTAGCCACAGGAGTCAGCATTTCAATAATAACACATCCCAGTCGCTGTCTTTCTACGTCACTGAACAGGGATGGTCTTAAAAGGTAACGTACGGTACTTGCATACATGACGGTAACAGTGAATTATGTAACACAGTATAACATAACTATATGTGGCTGTTCGCCACACTGCATAATTAACCCCCTCAGTGCCAACGAAAGTGAAAGCAGGAACGTTATCGTCAATCTGTTCTGTACATATTTCTACAGTAGCCTACTGAAATCCAACATAGTATACATTACACAACTTATAGGCTTGGGCTAACATAACGTTACTTCATTATGTGATATTACAAGCAAGGCTATGATGAGCCAAAGAGCAGACGTTATGAAATTAGAGCGTAAGATTCAGATTACAATGCCTAGTGATAAAACAAAATGCAGGAAATAAAAGTGTCTTACCTTTTAGTGAAAATTGACCCGCCTGGCTTTTCTCATAGCAAAGGCATGCACTGTCAGTTAGGTCCAGTTGACTTGCAAGTTCATGCTCAGTAGATATTGTGGCCAGTCCATTCGGTCTCTGTTGAGCCATTGTTGATCGCAGGTAGTTTTTTTTTAATCAACTTCAGTTTGGAAAAGCTGCGTTCACCACTTGCGACAGTCACTGGGAGCGGGAGAAGCACTCTCAACGCAATAAATACATTGGGAAATATGTTTGACATGTCGTTCTTGCAGATGAATTGCAACACATTGATAGGTTCGGTTTTGGTCTGGATTCTTTGGCACAAAGCTATGAGTTCATCATACAATTCCTGTCCATCAATGTCCCGAGAGTCCCCGTGGGATAGGGCCTTTTCAATGGTTTTGCATTGATCGAATGCTGCATTACATTACATTACATTACAGGCATTTAGCAGACGCTCTTATCCAGAGCGACGTACAACAAGTGCATTGGTTTACGGTGTAGAGGTGCAAAAGAAACACACTAGAGTGAAGTAAGGATCATAGTGCCAGAAGTGACCACATCGATCAGGACTCCAACCCTGTAGAGTAACCTGTTCAGCAAACAACAATCCTACCAAGTACAAACTAGTACTGGAATTATATTTGCCTAATCAGACAAAAACAACAACAACAACAATCCTGCCAAATAAACTAACATAATCGTATTATCCTAACTAGGTACATTTGCTGCAGCTGCAGTTGCTTCCATTTCTTTAATTGTATGTATATCATAGTGAACACAAAAAATGTTGCTGTGTTCTTTCAGTTGTGAGAAGCGCTCTTCACCTGAATTAATTGCACAATCGAGGACTTGGTTGAAAAAATGAATTTTGAACTTTCCTTGTGGATCAGTGACCGGCTGGTCCTCGCTCTCATATGTGAAGTGCTGTTTCTCTCGACGAGGTCGAGCTGTGGCTTGAGTTGGAAAAGTGGGCTCTACTTCTAGTTCTTCTGCCAGCTGTTTGGCGTCTGTGAGTGCACCCGAAGAGCACTTGCCAGAGCGATAGTTCTGAAGAAACTGCAGGGTTGTGTTTAGCTGTGCCACGGCTTGTGGAAGATCAATGTGTACTACTTGCAGTGCTTTGCTAGATACGTTAACTTTGTATAAAATGTCATACCACACTACCAGGCTGCACATGAATTTGAAGTCCTTCAGTCTGGCTGCAATGTTTGCGCCTCTGCTCTAGATTTTACACCACAACTTCCAGTGGGATGAGTGTCTTCTGAAATGGAGAGCAGGGCATCATAAATGTCTCCTAATTGATAGCGAATGGCTTTAACAGCATCAACGCGACTCCCATTGCGTGTCACTAAGAGCTTTCAGTGTCAATCCGTCTTTAACGTGTCTTTTAAAAACATCCCAGCGATGGGTGGATGAGGAGAAGTACACATAGATTTTGTGAATGAGGTCAAAAAACTGGACTGCTTGCATACAGCAGGAGGCAGCATCGGACAATACTAAATTGAGACAGTGGGCGCTGCATGGAACGAAAAATGCTCTTGAGTTTAAGTCACAAATTCTTTTCTGGACTCCATTATGTTTCCCTTGCATATTCGCCCCATTATCGTACCCCTGCCCTTTCATGGCATCAATGTCTTTGCCATTTACCTGCAAATTCTGAACTTCTGTCATGCCAGCTCCACTGGTATCAGTCAGTTTGGTAAAGCCCAAATATGTTCTCTGATGCAGACAAGGCGAGCACCACCTTTGTTAACCACCACAAATCACACAATAATTGTAATTTGTTCAACTTTGGTCTGGTGTCAGTCTAACATAATTGAAAAATACTTGGCAGACTTGAGCATGGAAATAATCGTTTGCTCAATCTTAGATCTCAAAAGATCTATGATCTTGTTTTGAATGGTTTTACCTAGATAATGGTTGTGAATCTCTTTAAATGTAATCCTTTGCAGATGCTTTTTTATTACACTGTCAAAAAGGTTAATTGTTTCTATAAATTTCAAGAAATTTCCGTTGTTCTGTGCAAATAGTTTGTCAGAGGAACCACGAAATGCAATGTTCTGCGTAGCCATGACTCCTACCACTGCAACGAGTCATTCCAGTACCAGTTTCCAGTGCTGTGTTTCTTCAGAAATGATGCGTTGGTTTTCCTTGTCAATCGTCCTTCCTGATAGCAGTCGGACCTCGAGCTCTTTCCAGTTTTGATAAGAATTTATGTGATCAGAGGACTTCTCGTGGCTGTTTAAAAGGGTGGCAATGTGCTTCCAGTCATTACACCCTTGGCTGGCCAAAGCAAAGTTAGCATTTGGTAGAAAAAGTCTGCAGCAAAAGCAAAACACCCTGTCTTGGCTAACTGAATAAACCACCCATGACCTCTTCGCCGTCTCGCCTTTCGCTAGAATCCTCCTACTTGTTGCTGTCTCTCAGGAAATTAACACCCGTTAATTGTTCCGGTCCCTTCCCTACTGGCATGTCTCGCAGTGTGCTCATTGGCACACCGGGCCATTTACCTGGATTGACTTCCAGTTGACAGTCTTTGCTCATCTTTCTCTGCTTTCCGAGTCCGACTCACTTGCAGCAGTCGCAGTAGTTGTAGCAGCAGAGGGCGGCCTCTCCTCCACTTGAACCGCTTCAACCTCCGGTGGCTCGCTTTCGTCAGCAGGCCACTCATCATGCTCGTTGTCGCCAGTGGTAGCAACATTTTGCCGCTGCTGCTAGCCCTCGTCCAAGTTCAGTGGTGGATCCTGTACATAGATCCCACCGCCGGCGCCAGAAAAAAACTTTAGTGAACCCCTCTGACTGTTCACTAGTTCTTCTCTTTTCTTTTTATTTTTCCGAAATTCACTGCCAGATGGCTTGTGTCTCTTCATTTTTTCCATTTAGATGTGTTTAAGCTGGCTAGTTAGCTGTCTAACAGGCTGACCGTTTTCCCAGCCCCCATTTCGTATTTTCAAAGATATACAGTAACGCAATTGGTAACTTTCAGTGTGTTACATTTCATGATTGGACAAAATTGACATTGAGTTCAGAGTTCAACAGTAGTAAGGGGGGGTGACATCACAGTACACGCTAGCCCACATCCAGTGGCGTGTCCAGACAAATTTAGTAGTGGGGGCACAGAACCAAACAGGGGTGGTCATAAAAACAATAATAAATTTGATGTTCACACAGATAATATGATCACGTATCTCTCTATTGTTAGAGCCTAAGTCCACTTCTGTTGTTACTCCGTATACCACTTAAATCCAAATATAGTAACTTAAAAATGAGTGAACTAAATCATGCACCCTACTTTTTTAGGTTAACGTTTGCTGACTGACTGTCAATCACCATCATTTAACAATATAAAATGAGATGAGAACCACAAGCTTTAGCCTATAGCTACGTTAGCTTTTGTAATTTTGTTACAGAATCAGTCATATTTTCTGTAACGTTAACGTTATGCATTCACACGTAAAACAGTTAACTAATGTGAATTAAAAGGACATTACATTCATGCTGCTTAATTTAACGTTACAGAATAAAACACACAACTGAAAATGGTAGAACGTTATTCAGTCCAGCTAACCTAATGTTAACCGCTAGCCCATTTCAGCTAGCGATAGCTAACTAGTCTAGGTGTCTGGTACTAATTAGGGTTGAGCCGAATACTCAGACAAAAGGAGTATCCGGTACGAATAATGTACTTTTTACAAGCACGAGTACCATCCGAGTAAAATGTGTCAATATCTGTACTCGTGATAGGCCAGCCACACACAAAGCTCCTCCTCTACACAGAGCCTATACAAAGTTCACTGCTGCTGCGTAACACAACACAATCTTGCCATCGGCACAGCCACTCTGTCCACAGCGATCTATCAACTATTGTCATATATTTTCAATTAAATAAAGTTTGCAATTCTCAGATTCGGATCAACACATGATTCTCGCCATAGCTAAACACACATTTACTGGACATTCAAATGTAAGCACATATTACTGATTCTAGTTTCTAGCTTGCTACAGTGGGGCTAACTAGCTAGTTAGCTAGCGACTACATGATATAAGCATGTACTTGTATTTCCTAACATTTAGCAATCTCATACACACTCTCTACTAGCATCATTGACATCCTAGCATTCTTATACATCCACTGTACTAATGCAATATCACTTTTGTGCAAATTTAGAAGTTGTCACTCACCTGAAATCACAAGACATACAGTACATTGTGGTTAGCCAACTGTAACCTGGCGCGCTCTGTCTATGACTGTCTTCACACCGTCAGTTCATTTAAAAAACGAATAAAACCAGAGTAACGATAACAGCGTCTTTTACCTCTACCACAGAGTGAATGCGATGATAAGACCATTTTTGGTTACGCTGACCTATAAAACGCTATTCCAAAAGGAAAATTAGACATGTTATACATCGTTAGAAAGCTTATACTCTCATCTACTGAATGAATGAATTGTCAATCAAGCCAGTCTGTAATAAAAAGGGCGAAAACGCCATAAACGACACGTGTGGTATTACCCACAGCTATTTTGGAACGTACCCAAGCATCACAAATGCGCGTATATTTCACAAACGGATTGTCCAAGACAATATATGACCAATATATGGCATATCTTAGGGCTATTGTCGGGTTTATCTTGTCGCTATGACGGAATACGATTTTTGAGAGGTGAAAGAATATTTTTATGAATGCCCAGATAGACAATATTGTCCATTATGTCATGGGTGGGTGGTGTAGTTGCAGATGAGACTGCAGGGAGGGGGTGCATGTTAAATGAATGACCAGAGCGACAATGGTGGCGCGAAGAAATTCCGGCATAGTTGTCATGTATAGTCTACTAATGAAACTAAAACAAAGCGTTTCTGTTTTTAACTCATACTTTGGTTGCAGTAGCACTGAATGTCTGAGTTCAGTAATCTCGGCACGCCGGGGTGTCGACCACTAGGGGCTTTGCTAAGACTGTAAAATACCAACTTCCGGTTATGCCCCGTCCACTTCCGGTTTAAGCCCCGCCCATTCCGAGTACGGAAACGGATACTGATAATTTTGTTGGTTGAACAGATACAGATACAGGTACAGATAATGGTGTACTCGCTCATCCCTAGTACTAATGTTAACGATATATCAACTTCAGCTATCATCTTTCTTTTTGTTACTTAACTAGTTTTATTTCATCAAACTAAACAAACATGACGATTTAACCCTCTGGGGTCGAGAGCTCTGCCGGCGGAGCTCGACAAGATGAAATTAACTTTTGTTTCTATTTGGATGATTAACTTCACGTGCTGTTATCATACAGACGCAACAAAAACATTGACAGAAACCTTAGAATCGCGACTTTCCAATGTGCCCATTGGCAAATAATATGAATTGTTTTAAATGTTCTAAATTTGATTAATTAGATCATGTATGCTTCGTTAAACTTTACTCATTACTATGTGAATTTCGCTCAGCAGGAAGTCCGCCCAAATCGCATTCACATGTTAACAACATTATAATTACTCTCCATAGAAGGAGACTAAAGGAGGAGCGATGCGAGATCCATGTGAGAAATGCCAAGTCTGCGAAAGCGGGATAAAATGTCAAAGTGTCGCCTAATTCACTTCTTTTGAGGTGAACATTTCGTTTAATTTTGGAAAATGGTCCGTCCGGAAGCCGACACTGATGAAGAGCGGTGTCATTTCGAACAGCGAACTGATCCAGCTGAGGATCAACTTCATGCGTAAGTATATTTCTTATGATCATATTGGTAAATATGTGTACTGTATTGCAACGTATCTGTGTGTTCGTAGGAATATCCAGCAATATGCGCGTTTGTAAATTCCCACACTACGAACGATTCGAACTATTGCATCTCAAAATTATAGGCTATTCTCTCTGCGTCTGGTTGTGTTAGAAGTATCAGGTAGACTGTTTTTCGATCATATTGGTAATAAATAGCCAGTGGCGTGGCTAAGATTCTAAAACTGATGTCCTTGCACAATCGATATTAGCATACTGTTAGTAAATTCGGGAAATAGCAATATAATAACCACTTCGCTAAACAGACCTAGCCTACTTCAGATTGAGGCATTGTTATTGATGAGTTGCGTGTAGTTGAGCTGGAATAGCAATGTTTATTTAGTTTAGCTAATGTTGTTTCGTTGATAGCTTGCATTATTTGTAAATGTGTGCTGTATTGCATTCTCTGTGTGTTTGTAGGAATATTCACTAATATGCGCGCTTGTAAATTCCCACACTACGAACGATTCTAACCATTGCTTCTCAGAATTATAGGCTACCTCTCTGCATCTGGTTGTGTTTGTTTGGTTCTTTGTTTGTATATGATGTAACCATGTCACATTTCCTAAGTTTTGTTTTCATTAGTTAGTGCTTTGCCCCTTTTTTGTAAAGCACATTTAATTTTCACCTGTTGAAGGAAATGTGCTATATAAATAAAGTTTGATTTGATGTCACATTTCCTAACAATTTTGTTTTTATCATATTTACAGAGATGCTGATCAGGAAACACGGCCTAGTTCACCACTAGCTAAGAGGCCACGCAAAGCGTTGCAAGAGTACACCAGTCTCATCTCATCTTCCATGCGTATAGTTTGCTTCAATAAATGTTCTGAAAATCAAAAGATGTCTTTGTTTCTGTCTTCTAAATGGCTCACTGAGTCTTTGTCTTAGTGGTGGGGAGGCATGCGGCCAGGTGTGAATAGCCTACTTAGCTGGCAGGTCGTCCTACCCAATGCATATTCATTACAGAAAGGCCATTTGCCCTCCCATTCTCACCTGGTGTTGAAAAATAGTAGTCACAACACTAACTTTTAGCAATGTATTTTATATTTCTCATTGGATTTGCTAAAATATTTTGTCATCTTTTGATACCCAAGACCTTGATGAACACATTTCAGTGACCAAAAGTCTTATTCACAATTGTTCAGTGTGCTTTATTACAACATTCCTGTGCATGTTCAAAACTACTGTTTACAGTTTGTGTGTTTTTAGAGCAGTTTACAATCCACACATGATTATGACCTACTTACTGCTGCCATATTATTGTAGCTGAGTCTGTGCTGAAAACAAAGATATGAAACACTTTGGAATCACTGTATATAAAGTTGATGAAATTTACACAAATGTCAGAGCATCGCACAATCACCAGTGTGCCTTATTTTACCCTTAGACCCCAGAGGGTTAACGAAGGTAGCGTTAACTTACCTGGCTGTTCAAGTGATGCGTCCATAGACCAACAGATGTGGTGCTGGCAGGGCTCAAAAATAACTTTTTTACTTGGTAGCACTGGTGCTCCCAACTTCAAAAAGTTAGGAGCACCAGCAAAAATTTAGGAGCACCCACCAAAATGTAAGGAGCACCAACAATATATTTAATAGATTTTTTTATTGATAAAAACAACAATATAACCGTACAGTTTACATGTAACATAAAACGGTGAAAGTAGCCTTAAAAAAGCATGGTAGGCCACCACTGGGGCTTTACGCTATATCTTGGTATCTGCAATTACAGCGATGATGTTGGCACATGACTTGTCGTTGGCATAAGTCATGTTAATGCCGTTCTTTTTCATAAGATTGGTTTGGATTGGAACAGCATTGGTTTAAATTTAGTGTGTTTCACGCTGGCTCCGTGCTTAGTTAAACTCTCACACTTAAAGAGCATATTGCAGGTTGGAGACCCCAGTGAATCAATGTGTAGGAAAACGATGTCATAAAAATATACTTAACTTGGTGTATAGACGCTTTCATCGGACGCAAGCGTGTTGCCAATTATGCGCTTGGCCCTAAGTTAACTTCCGCTCTGTGTTTGTCAATGATTTTTCATTTTAGCTTTTGGTAACGCTAGCTAACGTTACCAATTTAGCTAGTTACTTAGGTAACGATAATAAATTGATCATAAACTTTTGTCTTCAGGTAACATTAGTTAACGCGTTAGCTCTCTGTGTCACGTGACACTGGAGTGCTGCGAAAGGGGAGTGATTGAAGGCTAATATTAACCAATCTAAAATCAGCATTAAAGGTAAGAATGTCAAGCTCACGTTTGATTGGTTAGAATGGTCACTGTCAGCTCACAAGGCAAATACTGAGTGTACTAACTAGCGAATGTACAGAGAAAGGGAAGTTCGACTGGAAAAAAGAAAGGTTGCACCAGAACAATTTCTCCGATTCACTCACTCTCACTCACTCATTGGCTGATCGAGACAGTCACACATGGCTGCGATAGGCTAACACGCTGGAAGCCGAGAGTTTTAAAAAGACTTGATTGACAACCTAAAAAGCTATCAAGTGCCAGATCCAGTAGGGGGGGCACCCGTGGTGGCCAATCAGATTTCAGTGTGGGTGGGTGCCACCCCTGGCCACCACGTAGACACGCCCCTGCCCACATCACTAAACTAGGCTGCTATGTCGGCGCTCATGTGCCGCCCCTCGACACCTGCCGCCCTGGGCGGTTGCCCAGAGTTGCCCAATGGACGGGCCGGCCCTGGGTTTCCCCCTTGAGCCTGGTTCCTTCCGAGGTTTCTTCCCATCTGCCACAGGGAGTTTTTCCTTGCCACTGTTGCATTAGGCTTGCTCCTGTGGGGGTTTAGGCCAGGGTTGTCTGTAAAGCGTATTGTGACAACTGCTGTAAAATACGCTATACAAATAAAATTTGATGTGATTTGATTTTGACTCTGTGAAAATTCCGAAAGCAGAACTGTCTGATGTGTGGGTGTATTTTGTTATTTTAGTGTCATTATCTGGCGCCAGCTTCTATAGAACCGGTAATGTTACCTACCAGACGGGAGTGCAATGCTGATTGTGGAGTTTAATTTGACAGCCGTCTGTACGCTGTATGCAGTCGGTCTGTCGTGTGGTTGGCAAGGTAGCTAATGTTAAACATGGTGAAAATCCTGAAAACGGAACTGTGTAAAATGCTGGTGTATTTTATTTTGATTTTCTGAAATATAAATGATTTTCCCGGAAAGATTTTACAGATGCAAAAGCAATAGTAAAAATGTTGTATTTTTAGTTAGTCAGCAAGCCATTGTAATGAGTTAGAAATTTGCTTCAGTCGGGGGGGGGGGGGTTTGAACCGGGGTCTATCAGTCGTGTAAAAAGTTTCAAAGGCGAAAACACTATCCAGTGAGCTATGAGGGGAAGTAGTCAGAGATGCACAGTTTTACTCGTTTAAACATGAGCACTTGTATATATGTTCATTTCTTGTTTGTATCCAATGTTTATATTGGCTGATGTACCTAAAATGACCAATGTGGAGACATTCTTTGTGGGCTAGGAGTATTTGAGGCAGGAAAAAGAAGGAGAAAACACAAAATCCCCTTAGTTTGGGGCTTTATTGTGTGGACGTGTGAAGTTGTTTGTGAATTCTGTCTGTTGAAATGGGGTCAGAATGTACAGAAATGACAGTTTGAGAGCAGGGTTGGGCCAATGTAAAAATTTTCAAACTGGTTTGATATTAAGCCAAATACTGGACCGGACCGGTAATACCGAATTTTACCATTAGGTGTCGCACGTGACTCAGCCGCTCCAGAGTGGAACTGTCATGCCAGTTTTGATCCGGGCTGCAAAAATGATCCGGGTGAGGTAATGACATTCTAAAACCATTGTGACGTACTTAAATTTTTGTTGCAGCGTTCGTTGCTATGCCGACGGTGCCAGCCTTGCTACATTCTTTGACGATAAAGATTCTAAGACAACTCAGCAATTTCTCTGGTTTAATGGGTTATTTTCCAGCCTGAAATGTGATCGTATTAGTAAATGGCTACACGTCATCTAACTTGCAAGTAGTTGGCTGTCTCCCTGAATATGAATTAAATGTTTTTAACAGAAAATAATAATTATAAATGCGATTTTATCCACGGAAATAGCTATACAAATAGGCAAACTAAATGTCGTGGTCACGGTCGCCGTCATAGACGTCAGAAGGAAATGTCACTGACAAAAAAAGTTTGCTCTCTTTGCAGTGGTTTGGGCTGGAAATGAGCTGTAACAGCAGAATAAGCCCCCGAAGTGAAGCCCAACACTGCCTACTGATCGTAGATAAGATCGCTGTGAGGTTGCTTTCCGTAGATGATTTCAGCTGCATGCTCCCATATTCCTGAAAATTCTGTAGTGGTGGCTAGCTATAAGTGCATACCAGCGTGTGTGCGTTGTGTTGATCGTAGCGTGGCGCTGAACTTCGGCTTACATTTTCTGAACCTCGGTGATAGTATATCAATGGGTACAGCAGTTCAATCTCACATCTCACAAATTAGTTAGCTGCTCCGCTAGCCTACGCTATGATCAGCACAACGCACTCAGGACTCATACACCGGTATGCATTTATAGCTAGCCACCGCTAAAGCATTTTCAGGAATATATGAATATAATTTGTGGGAGAGAAAAGAAATTCTACAAGTTTGCAACTGCTAAAGCATTTTTCTCTGTGAGTACAAATTCCACTGTCACGTGCTCAGTTGTTTTGCTCCAATAATACCATCACATAAGCCCTCACCCTTTTCCTCCATACGTAGTGCTGATCATTATGGCCAAACAGTTCAAATTTTGGATTTTTGGATTTTCCCACGCCATGAAGGGCAAAAAGGCAGTGGCTCTAAAGTTAGGCCCTTAAATACAGCCACAGGTGCCAATTAACTCCCAAATGACCATATGTCAAACTGAAGCTTCTAAAAAGTCATTACATCAATTTCTGGAATCTTCCAGACTGTTTAAAGAGACAGTCAATTTGGTATATGTAAACTTTCGACCCACTGGAATTCTGATATAGTGAATTAAAGCTGAAATAAATCTGTCTCTAATCAATTGTTTTAAAATGACCTCTGATGTAAACAAAGATGATGTCCTAATTGACTTGCCAAAAGAAATGTATGGTAACATGAAATGTGCGCCATTGTGACAAACTGAGTTTGAATATCTTTAGCCTCTGTGTATGTAAACTTTTGGCTTTTGAGTAATGATCTGCTTTTGGTTTGCAGATGAGGATGAGGTAGGTGACAGAATCACGGTGAGGAGTGACGAAGAGCTGAAAGCCATGCTGTCATATGTAAGTAACCCAGAACAACCCCAACCACCACCACCACTCCTGAATGGGTGAACAATGTTCGAAAGCACATTCTCACTAAAATTAGAGGCTTCATATTGTTTGAAAATGGCTTTGTATACCTTCTCAGTATGTTGAGCATTATCAATTGCTTTTCTGAGATCATCACAGGTTTTTTATCCTTGGCATGCTGTTTGAAAACGAACCTGAATATGCGCCAGACCAAGCTGTCAATGTTTCTGTTTTTATGTTCTGGTGGTTGCATTCCTGATGATGAAGTAGTTGTGTTCACCTGATGAGCAGTACCTTCGTAGTTCTTTTTAGTCATTTTGAATTAAAAAAAAAAAAAAAGCTGCCCAATCCAGGGCTGTATATATACAATTTCCACGAACATCAAGGAATGTACAACTGTAGGCAGCCACAGCCGTGCTGCATGCACAAACCACTTCGCCATTTCGAGAGAACTGAGGCATCCATGGTTCTCCTCCAAAACGTGGCATTCAACAGATACTTTTCACATCGCAGACCGCCGGTAAGCTAACACAGCGTGGGGTTGCAGGAAGACGTTTCTTTTGTGGCTATAACGTGCAGTTTTGCGAGTGCCCTTATTCACCAGTGGGGGTCGCTGAAGAGCAATGAAATTCAGAGCCCTATCTGACTGAATCCTCCCATACCCTGGGTGATGCAGGGGTTACCACGGTCAGCATTGGCACTGTCTGGATTCGATCTGAGGCCGTGTGAAATTTAATGCAGCGTATTTTAATGCGGTTTACACAAGTGTACCTCTTATCAGACCCCCAAAGGAATACAGACTGTTTACTGTGCTGACAGGGAATCAGTAGGTGTGATGAGACTGTGCTCATTTGCAAAACATCCTAATTAGGTTCTCCATAATATCATGTAATCATGTTTTGTATTGTTGGAAACCTGATGTCATGGGGAGCAAGTTGGTGTCTTTAGTGGTGGGGTGCTGACTAAAGATCTTTATACCTATGGGTCAGCACCTAGCCAGATACAAAGTTTAACCCGTGGTGGTATGCTTACAGAGATAGTGCAAGTAGGATTGTTGATGTACTATTTTGTTGTGATTGTGGGTTTATTTGATGACTTGGGGTTTTCTTTTAATCTTTGGGTATATAAAGGGAAAGACAATGGTTCAGGGCGACTCATCAACACTGTCTCCTACGCATCATATGCGTGTAGCCATTGAACTCCACACAAACTTATTCACCGTTGTATATTGCCATTATTAACATACTGTACAATAAATAGCATTCACTTTAACCTAGCATTCCTCTTTGACTCAAGATTACCACTGCACTCCAAGCAGATGTAAGGTCCTAATATACATATATTTTATTTATACTTTATTTAACCCCTTAGCACACATGCCAAATCTGGCCAATTCTTGTCCATTTAGGGGGTACCCTATTTAAAGCTTTATAATTCCAGATGTGAGCATCACAGAGACTTGAAAAATGGCTTGAATGAAGCAAGACATTTGTACCATTTACAATACTAACTTAGATTATTTTATATTCATAATTTAGGAAGAAATAAAGTGCCACAAATGCAATTGTCTAAGCAAAAAATAAAAAATCTATTTGTTCTTTTTTAGTTTGCAATGAAATACTGGGAGATTGCATATACACTCACCGACCACTTCATTATGTACACCTGGTCAACTGCGAACTGCACCGGTTAACGCAAATATCTTATCAGCCAATCACATGGCAGCAACTCAATGCATTTAGGCATGTAGACATAGTCAAGATGATCTGCTGAAGTTCAAACCAAGCATCAGATTGGGGAAGAAAGGTGATTTAAGTGACTTTGAACGTGGCATGGTTGTTGGTGCCAGACGGGCTAGTTTGAGTATTTCAGAAACTGCTGATCTACTGGGATTTTCATGCACAACCTTTTCTAGGGTTTACAGAGAATGGTCCGAAAAAGAGAAAATATCCAGTGAGCGGCAGTTCTCTGGGCGGAAATGCCTTGTTGATGGCAGAGGTCAGAGGAGAATGGCCAGACTGGTTCGAGCTGATAGAAAGACAACAGTAACTCAAATAATCACTTGTCACAACCCACGTATGCAGAAGAGCATCTCTGAATGCACACCAGGTCAAACTTTGAAGCAGATGGGCTACAGCAGCAGAAGACCACACTGGGTGCCACTCCTGTCACCTAATGAAGTGGCCGGTGAGTGTATACAGCAGGTTAACGTATACATGTCCTGGATCAAAAACCTCTTGACCGCAAGTTCATAAAATCTAAGGGTGGATATGTAGAACTACTAGAGATCTATGAAGCAAAAACTAAGCGTCTCCAAATCTACCCAAAATGTGTAAATTATGCATTGCTGTAAATCACAACAAATTCATGTATTTCACAACAAATCAACTGTTTTTACTCAAGAAAATCACTGTTGCATCATTTGTAAGTGGTAATTACAAGCTTTCAGTCAGTACAGTGGTCTAAAATAGCTAGGGGTCCAGAAACATATCCAAAATCTCTCCAAAAATGAATATAATGGTTTTTGTCCATTATAAAGCATATAAATGAGCCCCTTATGAAGGTTTAACCACGAGCCCTCTTTGGTCATGTTCAACTTCTCTTGCTCTGCGCAGATTAGACTATATGACAGGATTTCTTCTCTGTCATACAGCAAACCCTTTCAGTTGTTATACAAGTCAGCGAATCTGCGCAGACCGATCGGATCGAAAAGAGATGTTGAACACAGCAGTCGTGTTTAGATCTAGCTGATTATTCAGGGGAGTCAGTAATCTCCTGTACAGCAGATCTCCAGTATCAAGTGGACTAGGCTATCAAAGTTGCCCAAATGAATTCATGACCTCGGGAAATTAAAAAAAAAACATTTTTACACTGAAAGGAGTGCTTACTTCCTAGCGTTTCCCGCGCAGCTCCCAAGGATACGGGGGTAGATTTGTTTCATTATTCACAAATAACCCATACAAGGATGATCCCAGTTGACGGCAGAGAGCGCCGACGCGGGTCTGGTGGATACGGATTCCCACAATGTTGCTCTCCCGTGCCGTTTCATACCGACACAAACAGCACCGTTTCATACCGACACAAACAATAATTTTTACGGCACAAATGAGCACAAACCCAGCACAAACGAATGACTCCACTTTGGGCCAATTCGGAGATTGTTGGGGTAGAAGATGACGTCATGGCTAATAATAAACCGTTTCATATCTAAATAAACATAATGGCACTTAACAAAACAAATACAGCACATTTGTTTCTTTCAACAGCACAAATGAGCACAAACGTAGAACAAATGACCGCTTTGGAGCGATTTGGAGTTACTTGGGGTTGAAAGTGACATCACAGCTCGTAAAAAATAATGTGAAATATATCAAAAATCATACCGGCACAAATTATGATTTTTTTCGGTACAAACGCACCGCAAACGAATGATAATATTTTTATTCATGTTCTGATCACATGGGGTGCCAATTTAACGGAGGTCATACAGATGCATAAATAGCCCATGGTAGGTTAAACTTTGAATTATGGCGTTACTTAAGAGTCAGGGTGTGGAGAGGAGAGGAAGAGAGGAAAGAGGGATTTCCGCTATGTTCAAAGCCGGGAAAATGCAGCTTGGGCCAGGCCAGCTTGATCGGCGACACCAGACTCCCAACATGAACCCGTCAGTACTTCAAGGCGGTCCACACACGGTCCCAAAGTGGTGCGAAGTCCAACGGTACAGCGATCCAGGGTTATTCGGCGGGGACACCAAGGCTATGGTAGCTCCCTCAAAATCTATGTGAGCAATAGCTTGGGTACGGAGGGGGAAAAAATTGGAAAAGAAGAATTGGCCTCGGTGGACATTGACTGAAAATACCTGGCCAGGTGAGAAAGCGGTCTGAGCTGTCATTGGCTGTTTGGAAGGCACACCGTCATATCACGTCCGTCTTTCCCATTGGGGGCGGGCTTCAATAACGTAAATATGTATTCAATTTTGAACTAGTTGGATAATTATTTAGCAATGCAAGAAAGGTGAATATACTTTGTCCCCTGACCTTCGTCGGGAGTATTAAAAGATAACCATACCAAACATGATTACTTTTGCTTTAGCTTACGGGAAGATGAAGAATTATTTCTCAGTTGTGCAGGCTAGGGTACTCAGAAATGCGATAATGTAAGATTCTAATAGCCTGCACTCACTCGGTTTTTCAGACCCATTGGATATTGGAATCGTATTTGCTAATAATGCTTAATATGATAAGACTTTTCTCCATTCGCTGGCGTGAATGGAACGGCCATGAAATATCGAGGGTACCCGCTAGTTGTCGGTGATGTTCTATAGGAATACACAGCAATTATTTAGGCGCCGAGCTGGCACAGACCGAAGCTATCATACCTCAAGCGTGGTTAACAAGGAATGAACATTCATTACTATACCTCCACTACATGCAAGGAGGAATTATGGTGGAGAATTATGAGCATCTGGCATGAGGGGTCTGGCGATCCTGAAGGGAAGTGGAAGATCATTTTGAAATGTTGAAAGTAAAGGACACAGGCTCATTTGGGAGCTTATGCAGGAATAAAGCTTTTTGTGCCCTCAGAGAGAGGACTGCAGTTGCCCTACATACTGTATGTGGGGTATGTCGCTTAGTTTTAAATAACAACTAATTAGATTTTTTGGAGTGCTCTGCACATGAATTTATTATATGTTAAGTGGTCCATTTATTATATGTATACACCAGACCTGGGTCAAATACAAATACATATTTGCATTTGAAAATGGATGTAAATACTTATTTGAAGTATTTTCAAATACATTTATGCATTAAATATTTTGTATTTGGTTTATTTAAATAATTTTAATGGAAAACCAAATACTTTCACTAATGGTATTTAAAGATACATTCCTTTAAATAAATACTTTCCTGGGAAACCAAATTCTTTTTCAAATAGTATTTAGAGCCTTTTTAAAAATACATTAAAATATAAATACAATTTAAAAATTTTGAAATATTTCATACATACCAAGTCATTTGATATAATTAATTATAAATATTAAGTATAATAATATTATCATCTTTAAAACTAGGATTTATTCATCACAGAACACTATACAGTCAGTAGCCTATACAGAATACTAAACTGTCTGAAATATATAAAATATTCAGATGTGATGATTTCAATAATAGTGAACCTGCTTCCCACCCGTTGTCAACTTGCCAATCAAGCCAGCTGGCTTTATATACCCCAACCAGACATGCAGTCAATGGACTGGACAGGGGTTGCAGAGATGGCAGGAAAACCAAATCTTTAAGTGGTGTGTGTTAAGAGTGGTTGAGCAGCAGACCTGGGTTAAATACAGATGCGTATTTGTATTTATATTTTAAAATTCAGTATTTAAAATGTTTTTAAGACATATTTGAAAGTACATGCAAATGCTCCTTAAATGTATTTTCAAATACATTTTGTAATTTAAATTAAAATGTATTTGACCCAGGTCTGGTATACACATAGCCAACCGCTAGTAAAAAGGACATTGAATTTGTTACCGTCAGTGCATAACTGAAAGCTAGTGATAAGTTGGGAAGGTTGTGTATTTTTATTCACACTGAATTTGATAGGAGACCTACTGCCATTTTTTTCACAAAAGTTCATGGATTGTACCAGTTGTAGACTTGGACTAGCTTTAGCTTGTCATGTTATTAGCGGTAGGTAGCGTTTGGCCTAATAGTTTAACTAGACTAGTTATTATACACATGCTGGCATTGTGCCGGGAGTGAATTTTGAATGTGTTCTACAACGTCACCATTAGGTCAATTGCTACCATGTTCTAACAAATCTCTCATATGCTGTATATATAACTAATCAAGTGTTAGGCCTATATTGAGTCATTTTTTTCACAGGCCATATAGGAGATTTTATACTTATCATTTAATCATTATTAATTGATTAATGGGTGCCGGCGATCAGGGCCAGCCCTGACAATGTTGGAGCCCTAGGCGAGATTTTAGATTGGCGCCCCCCCCCCCCCACCTAATATGTGACAGGTGCTGGTGTTTTGGTCCGCAAGTAGGGCAAGGTCATTTTTCAGTTTTTTACAGATTACGAAAGTGCAGATTATAAGATTTCAAATGTGTCATACATTGAAATCTGAAAATAGTTGAAGAAGATATGCTTATTTGAATGTTGGTACTCCTAAAATCAAGTAGCAGAGAAAATCCCCTTGAAAGATCTTGAACTTTTCACACTTCTCACAGGGAGATAATGGGTGGGAACAATAGCTAGTTAACTCCACCCCAACCACTCCCCCACTAGAGTACCTGTAAATCCTTGCCCATTTAGGGGTTACCCTATTTAAAGCTTTATAACTCCAGATGTGAATACCACAGAGACTAGAAAAATGTCTTAAATGAAGCAATACATTTGTACCATTTATAATACTAGCTTAGATTACTTTATATTCATAATTTTGTAAGAAATAAAGTACCACAAATGCAATGGTCAAGGCAAAAAATCTAAAATGAATTTGCTCCTTTTTTAGTTCGCAATGAAATACTGGGAGATTGCGGATTTAAGTATACATGTCCTGGATCAAAAACTTCTTGACCACAAGTTCATAAAATCTAAAGGTGGATATGTAGAACTACTAAAGATCTATGAAGCAAAAACTAAGCAGTGTACCCAGCATCTCCAAATCTACCCACAATGTCTAAATTATTAACACTGGTCTAAAATAGCTAAGGGTCCAGGAACAAATCCAAAATCTCTCCAAAAAGGAATATAATGCTTTTTGTCCATTGTAAAGCATATGAGCCCCTTATGAAGGTTTAAGATGAAACATAGATATAATTTAAACATAATGCAAACATATAGTCACACAATGCTGCACAGTACCTAAATGTGTAATAATTAACTCTTGTATGTAGCCTATTTCTATACTCTGTACACTCCTATGTTTTCTTGTATGGGAATGGGACGATATAAAAACATTTTTCAGCCGTCCACCACGTTTTGGCAATGTTCCAACACTCTCCTCATCACTGTTGTATGCGTCACAAAAACCATTACACTACTAACTAACGCTTACATTACAGTGTGAAATATCCACATTACATAATACCACTAACCTATTTAAAGACACTCAATTTCTAAAATAACGTAATAACCGAAATATTTTGAGCAGTAATACTTACATAGCAATGATGAAATCTTATCTATGTTCAGTAGATGGAGACAGAGACAGTAAATCAATGACAGTTATATCCGCTTCTGTTTTGCTCCAGAAAACGATGTCAGATAGGTCTATCAGCAAACATATGGCTTAGCTATGCCCAGAAGTCCTCAATAATAATGGTATTTTCCAAGGAATGACGAAAAATCGTTGACAACGTTTCGTTAGGTGCAACATCTTTTAATGCTACCATATAGAGCGAATGCCATGGTAAGAAAATGTTCGGTTACGCTAACCTATAAAACGCTATTCCAAAAGCAAAATTAGACGTTATACATCGTTAGAAAGCTTATGCTCTCACCTACTGATTGAGCGTCCGCCATTTTAGCAACCTCACACAGTAAACAAACATAGGCTACTACCACACGGCTTTATTTATGGGCGGTGGCTTGACCGAAACAAAGTAACAATAGCCAACGAAATCAAACATGCTAATTAAACTGCACCCCCATCACGCCTCCAAAACCCGGCTGTAAGAATCACTAAAACAAGCCGACTTTGCTGACAAATGATAAGTATTTAGTGACCCTAAAAATGTTGTTTATTCTATTGAGTGACTTCTTCAACACTTTAACTTTCGTAATATGAAAAAAAGGAAAACAGTAAAAAAAAATTTAAAAAACCTTTTTTGCCTCCTAGCGTGATTTCAAGATTTGCGACTTGCGGACCTTTTCTCCAGCAGCCGTCACATATGTGCCCAACCTTAAACACTGAACACCACTTCATTTTTTAACTGAACACTTTAATGCAAGAAATTAAACATTGTAAAACAATATCAACAAGTAAAAGTAAAGTACAATATATAATAAATAACATATTAACTATAAATAATAATAAATCAAGAAACTTTTGAGAACTGCTAACAAGAATAGAAAAAAATACAAATAGGCAGAAAAGTGCAATGGTAGACTTCCCTTTCAAATCGTAACACGCCTTGACTTCTTTGTGTAGACAGAGAGCTTGAGGTCTTTTCAGAATAAAGTTGAGAAGAGGTAGAAGGAGAGGTTGGGTCACCTTGGTCACTGGGGGCTGGGTGAGAGGAGGTGGATGGAGAGGCTGGAGTCTCTTGTAAATACTTCATTAGAGAATCTTTTAGAATATGGAAGATACTAGACATGAGCCTTTAACACAAATAAAGACATGCACAGGCACACACCCACACACACAAGCACAAATGCAAATGTCCCTTCACTCAATAGGTTACACTCACTAGTTAATAAAACTGGTTAAAACATTTTTAAATATGAAATATGTATCTAAAGTAACATATATACTGAATGTGTAGATGATACATTACACATCATAATGCATTTGGTGTCTGCATTTTTAATGCAATATGAACGATAGGCTTGGGCTTGTCATATATGGGTATGTAATACATGAGGAAATGCAATACATTCTGTATTTAAAGTACTCTACATGTGTCAAATAGCCTGCCACTCATTCCCAAGAACTTGTGCACTGTGTAAAAAAAAAAGGCACTGGCTACAGCCTGAAATCAAAGGCTACTGTACTGACATCTAGCTAACTAGGCAAAATCTTACAGTGCATGCAGCAACGGCAGCCGTTAGAAAAAAGTAATCATGGAAAAATGTTTTTTTTATTTTTTAATGGCATAAAATGCAAAGCTGTATAGGCTACATGAACCGTGCACAAGATAGCTAGTTGCTAGGTGCTAGCTAGCTAACTGGAAGAACATAGACTATATTTATATAGCTAGCTCAAGGTATAGTACAATCACGTCATCAAATGAGGTATAACCATATTGTGATGATTTTACATAACAAACCAATGTAAGCAGTAGGCCTATTATGGAATTAAACTGGCTGGCTCCTACCAGACGCAAATTCTATCAATCAGCTGATAACAGGTCTTCCATCTGCTGACATTACCCGGCTAACTAACTAGCTGGCTAGTTAGTCTTTTTTTTTGAAGAAAAGCTAATCGAAAATAACTAAACATTAATGATGCGCACAATTGTGGTGATTCTTACCTCTATATTGTTCTTTCTTCTGCTGCTCTTCTTTGCGCTGCTTCCTGCCTTGTGCGCCTGATAATTTTGTCCTTTTTTTTGACTCATTTTGCAGCTGCAACTCAAAGGCAGACCTAGACGCTTAGACAGTCTTGTGTGTAATAGTGCGTAATATCGTGCATGCTATCATGCATTGGTTACATGTATCACGTCATGATAGCAGCAGTGTTTATTCCATCATGTTGTCAACTTGTGTCTGACAGTTCAGGGGGCGCAGTATGTTTATTATTGTAATTAAAAGGCTGTTTTTGTTGATAATGTTGTTACTGCATGATTAATAAAATTATGTTAGTGGCATATTCCGCTGCACTAGAAAAGAAAAGCGACACAACTCTGTTGTTGCCACGAGAGGGCGCACTATGTCGCCTATGCCACGGGCCGCCCCTGCCAACGATTGATTAAAGAATTGCATTAAATTTTCATCTCTATCTTGAAGTATCATCAAATTAAAAGGAAACTGTTTTATTTGACCATTTCAGTTCTTTGAGCATATTTCTGCCAGGTACTTTGCTGATATTTTTATACATATTTATCATCGCCACCAGGCGAGAGCCTGGAGGGGATTATGCGTTTGGTCACGTGTGTGTGTTTGTGTATATGTCCGCAGCTAATCTCGCATACTACTGGGCTGATCAGCCTAATACTTGTTGTGCATGCTGACAGCAGGCCAAGGACCTGAATTCTTGAATATTTTGCAAATCGGTCAAGTATTTTATTTGAATTAATTTCCATCATTGTCCATTGAAATACATTGAGTGATAACTCCTCACTCCTCCGAACCGGCCGGTAGGGGCCGCAAGTAATCAACAACTGCTTCCATTTGGAATGAAAGACCAGCGATGTAAAATGTCAATTTCAACGTTAAAATGCCAACAAAACAATGCGCCAAGTAAAGGGGTACGTTTATGTTTGAATCTGTGGCAATTATTTTGTTGGCATTTTCACGTTTAAATTGATATTTTACATCGCTGGTCTATTGGAATTGTTCCCGTCCAGATTGTTCCTGTCCGGATTTGAAACGAAAGTGCCAAACACTAACGTCAACGTTAGCTCTGTCTAACACATCGTGGCTGATAGGAATGAAATTAGCTAACATGTCACCACCGTTATGTCGGACAAGTAAGAATTAATTAAGAATATGTTTATTTTCTGAATCCAGCAGTTCCAACAGTCAGTGCCCTTGTTACAATGTCCAGCGCTCTGAATACTGAACACAAGAGATATTGCGTGCTAGAACCCCTCACTTAACCTACATGTAAAATATATTTTGTGTGATTTAATTTAATCATTATTATTTAAAATGGGAATTATTCATTAAATTGCCGAATTCATTGATAGGCCAGTCTACAGTGCACTGGTGGAATCAACCAACAAGTCTAAACCAGCTCTATACCAGGTTTTAAGATTAAATAATTGAATTCAATAAGAAGCAATCAATTATATTAATGAATTGGAAACATACATTCTTTATTGAATGCAGGCACTCTACTTCTAAATTACCCAACAGAAGACATAATACAAGACATTGAACAACTAATCTAGAAATACCAGAAAAGAGAGAGACAGAGAGAGAGAGACCGGTAAGCCAGACCTTGCCAAAGTATTACCCACTTCTAGTATAAGCGCCACAGGATGAAAGGAAATCAGCTACAAGCACACAACCAAGGAACCACCACCAAAATAAAAAGAGGAAAACTCTTCTTCTTCCAGGCTCTGAAACCAAATGTAACACAAACAACTTTCTCCTGTGGCCATCTTACCCAGCATGGCTTGAGGATGTTTGCCCTGATTGGGTGATGCCGGGTTAAGGTTTAGAAGAGAAAGGATTGGGGGTCAGACTAATAATAACTTGTAATATTGTATTTGTCTGCTTGCATTGATTGTGTAGCCTCTATTGTTGCATCAGCAAAGCTACCACACCTGGCAGGGGTCTGCACTCTACTGAGTTTATAAATGTTTTTACTTAGCAAAAATGATTTTTTCCGACTGTATTACCATATAATTGGCCTACCAACTAATCCATATCACATCCCGCCCTCATCTTGACATTTCCTTATAGGGACAAAATGTGAACAAAATGAGGGTTGCATGAGTGGTTATCTATTGGATAAACCTGTTTAATCTAGAAAACTGAGGGCAGTGAAAAAATGTCAAAATCACCTTATATATATATATATATATATAAAGGATATATTAAATATATCATTTATTTAACCTGGTAAAAGTCTCATTGAGATTAAAATCTCTTTTTCAAAAGTGACCTGGCCAAGAAAGCAGCATAAACATTGTTACAACAATAACACAAGAATACAAACAGACGAATACAACTGTCATACAATACAAATAAGTTAACACAATATCCAGTTAAAATGCAATACAAGGTCAAGGACACCTTATGGCTCAAAGAGTTGAATGTTTTTCAACAAATGCAAAATGGTGGAAAACTCAAAATGGTGGACACAATGACGCATACGGATTTGAGTCCATGAGAGACATGATGTGAAGTAGGATTCAAGTGTCTCACCCAAAAGGGCAGGCATTATGATTGTTTGAATATTGGAAATTCAATTTCAGTTATAACACCACCTTGGCCATTCAGTGCCAAAACTGGGGAATGAGGAAAATGGCTAATTGGATTGCATTTCCAAAATGGCAGCAATCCAAGATGGCGGTGACACAAGGTGCAGGTACCGCATGTATTCCTAATGAGTAAAGTAATCACTCCAATAAGTTTTAAATGTTGAAAAGACAACACCTGAACAACACATTTTTCAGGAATATAAATATTTTGTAAAATAATTGTGCTTTATAATGCCACTATTTGATTCTGTTGGGCCAATACTGTTGGATTGGGCTCTCCCTTAGGGTGGCGATAATAGGTACCAAATTTCATCAATTTATGTTGACTCCTTGGGAGTATTTAAGTATCATTTTTGTGTTAATATTTCATTCTCTAGCCCGAAATGGCTGGAAGATAGAAGAGAATGGCTAATAGCATTTCCGAAATGTCAGCGACAAATATGGTACAGATTTATGTTCCAGATGAGGAATTTGATCCCTTCAGCAAATTGTAAATGTCTAAAAGACATCACATTACATGCACTTTTTAAATAAAAAAAACAGCATTGTATCCATTTATACAGACACATACACCGATCAGCCACAGCATTAAAACCACCTGCATTTTTCAGCTTTTTTCTGATTTAAGATTTTATTTTCTCTGTTTGTACTCAAACAATTCACACGTGGTCAAAGTGCAGACTCCGAGCTTTTATTAAAGGGTATTCTTATACATTTTGGTTTCACCATGTAGTAATTACAGCACGTTTTATATGTAGTCCCCATTTCAGTGTTTTAGACAAATTAACATAATGTCAAATAAAAGAGTCATGTTTCGTATTTGGTTGCAAATCCTTTGCATGCCATGACTTCCTGATGTCTGTGACCTATCAACATCATCAGAGTCTGGATATCTTATTGTCAGGTTGTCCTACAAGCGATACAAAAACTCTTTCCATTTGAATAGATCTCTATGGGAATTGGAGGGTGGGACTAGATTCAGCTGTAAATTATGCTGATACAGTATGGAACACATTTTTTGGCTAAATGGCTTTCAGTCATCAAGGGTCCAAGGTATCAAATGAGCCTCAAACCACCGTGCTGCTGCCAGATATACAGTAGATACTACAACCATTGTTTCTCCTGAATATTTTTTCCAATGAGTTTAACCAATTGATTCTCGTTTTTCGATTTATGCTTTTAAAATGAAATGAATATCGAATACCCATTAATTTCTTGCTTTTTAATTTCTGTTCCTGAAATGGAAAACGATTGGCCAAAATACAAAGTACACAGATCCTTTCTCCGCAATGATAGATATTATTTGCTGAGGGAAGCAGCTAATTTTTTTTACATCGTATTAAAGGTATATTCATAACGGAACAGTTAAAGACTCTTCCTGTGTTCCAAATCTTATTGTGGTAACACTTAAGGTGAGGTCACATGAATTGGCATGAACTAATGCAGTTGCCAACTACTAAATATTGATAAGTAAATCTGTACAGCTTTGTTAATATATTCGTACATCATTAATTCATGTTAACAACTACATTTGTTAATGCCAATTCATGTGACCTTATTGTAAAAGTGTTACCCTACAGTGAAACCAGCTTTTAAGGTATTCGGCTAATTAGATAATTTGTCTAGTATAATTGGTGACAACAAAAACCTGCATAGACACTAGCCTTGCAGGAATGGATTTGACCACCCTTGGTGTTGAATGTCTGGTTTGATCCTGTATATCGCTGCTTGCAGCTACACTACATTGCCAAAAGTATGTGGACACCTGACATCCGACAACATGGGCATTAATATGGAGTTGGTCCACCCTGCTATAACCTTCACCTTCTGGGACATAATGAACTATCCACTGTTTGTTTATTACTCAGACATTATTTCTACAACATGTGCAATAAATTTGCCAGTTCAGGTTTAATTCAGTTCAATTCAGTTTTATTTGTATAGTGCTTTTAAGGGCATTGTCACAAAGCAGCTTACAGAGGTCTGGGCCTGAACTATCTAAGGGCAAGAAAATGTGTTCACGAGGTTTAGGAAAAGATTACCCTACCTGGAATTTTAAACTGCTACCTTTTTCTATCTCTCTGCAGTACTACAGCACAGTGATGGAGCAACGCATGAACGGGCATCTGCCTGAGCCACTCCACATCTTCCCCAGAGGTATGTGTGTGTCTGTGTGTGTTCATGGATTCGTGTGCACGTGTCCATGCCATATCAGCTTCACCACTATCAACATTTCTATACTATTAAAACACAGTACATTTTGCTGTTTGCAGTTTATATATTCATGTTGCTATTTGCCTGGTAATGCGGTTTCCTGTGCTGTTCAGTTGCTGTGGGTAATGCTCTGCCAGAGAAACAGTGCGACAGTGTGTTGTCTGTCTGTCTGTGTCATATATAAAGTATCTACATAAATCTCCATGCCATAATGACATATTTTTATGCAAATGGGGTATATGGGGTGTGTCTGATTCACAAAGACAATCATAAATAACCACTTGCCATAAGCATGCATAATTTAAGATTACCTGAAACCTGGCAGTAATGTGGCACAGTCAGTTTAAAAGCCATGCAATGTATCAATTGCTTAATGACCATGGCAGGCATCGCATTTGTAAATAGAAACCTCGTATTAACATGTTACGCGTGCAAGAGAGCAAATCTTCTGTGTTATTTAGAATTAAAGGCATATTAGGAGAATATGTTATGTTAATATTCAGCATGACAGGCATATGATAATTGCTTTATGTCAAAGGTGACATTGAACCTGCCCCATTTTATTTATTGTATGCTGTAATTTAAAGGAAAACTCCTACCTAAAACACTCTGACATTGTGTTTTGCATCAAAAATAGCAAATTATAACAATCGATTTTCCTATTTTGTGTTGTATTTTGAGCTGCGTTTTGTAGACACATAGTGATATTGCCACAGATGGTGCAATGGAGTTTAATGGAAGTGTGTGTCTTGAACTCGCTATAGCAGTGGTTCTCAAACTCGGTCCTGGGGGACGCCTGTGTATGCTGGTTTTCATTCCCACCTCAACAGCAATCCCAGAATTTTAACAAGCTGTTAATTTTTCTTAAATAGGTGCTTTTCATGTTTTAGAGCTGAGATTCCAGAAAGGGTCAGTGTGGGTACACACACCTGATTCTACTAATCCTAATCAATCACTAGAGTCATTGCTAAGCACCTTGATTAGTAGAATCAGGATCAGGTATGTGCGCCCACACTGACCCTTTCTGGATAAGACTGGGGACCCCAGCTCTAAAACATGAAAAGCACCTATTTAAGAAAAATTTACAGCTTGTTAAAATTCTGGGATTGCTGTTGAGGTTGGAAAAACCAGCATACACAGAGGTCCCCCAGGACCAAGTTTGAGAACCCCTGCGCTATAACAAACAAATATACGATATTCATCACTTTCAGCACTTTGGTCAGCTGTTGTTGTTTTTAAAGTGCTTTATAAATAAATTTGGATTGGATTGGATTCATTTCACCCCATTAGGGACAGCAAATCAGGTGTCTTGCCTTGAATCCCTGCTAATTAACTTTCTGCAATACTCCAACTGAGAGAAATCAGTTAGGCCTATATATGAAGAGGATATAGCTACTGGTTTCAACTAGGCTAGCAGCCTCAATAGTCCGGATTACAAAGTGTGGCTTTGTGTGGAATTGGAGCGTGGCCACAATCTCCAACTTTGATTTTGGCTATTTAGCTATCGTTCCTGAAGGGGGTGGTGAAAGTAGTTCTGAGTAGCAAAATAAAATGCTGGGGCAGATCCGGAAGAAGCCTGACAGGATAGCAAGTGAAAAATTGTAAATAGGGATAAGGTAAAATATATTGCAGAGAATAGATAATAAACCCAGGAATTAATTTCAAATTGCTGCTACATGTTTACTAACAATGTAAGTCTTTTAGCCTGGGATTTCCTTTAAGTAGGCTGTTTGACTGCACAGACACAAATATTTTGGCTACTTTATTAGGGGTCCAAGCAGCGAAGCTGGTGGAACCCTATTGTATCTGTTAGGATTATTATTATTATTATTAGGGGTCCAAGCAGCGAAGCTGGTGGAAACCTATTGTATTTGTTAGGATTATTATTATTAGGGGTCCAAGCAGTGAAGCTGGTGGAACCCTATTGTATTTGTTAGGATTATTAGGGGTCCAAGCAGCAAAGCTGGTGGAACCCTATTGTATCTGTTAGGATTATTATTATTAGGGGTCCAAGCAGCGAAGCTGGTGGAACCCTATTGTATCTGTTCGGATTATTATTAGGGGTCCAAGCAGCGAAGCTGGTGGAACCCTATTGTATTTGTTAGGATTATTATTATTAGGGGTCCAAGCAGCGAAGCTGGTGGAACCCTATTGTATTTGTTAGGATTATTATTATTCTTATTATTTTTCTCCGCTAAAAGTGTCTGAGGCTCAGCAACCATAAGTCCTAGAGCAACCAAATTTGGCAGGTGGGTTCCTATGGCCCCCCACTACTCAGGCACTAAAAATCACCTATGTCGGCCAGATGGTGGCGCTATAACAAAGGGTCATGCGTACAAGGCCATAACTCCCACACCATGGGGTAGATCAACCCAAAACTTCATGGACCTATGCATCTGAACGTGCTCTACAACTTTGCCATTGGCACCACCTATGTCCGCCATATTGTTTACCCGCCATTTTGACATTTTCATTGGGGCGTGGAAGCTTTCTCCACTAAAATGTCTGAGGCTCAGCAACCATAAATTGTAGACCAACCAAATTTGGTACGTGGGTTCCTATGGCCCCCCACTACTCAGGCACTAAAAATCACCTATGTCGGCCAGATGGTATGTTCGCCATATTGTTTTCCCGCCATTAGGACTTTATTATTAGGTGGGGTGCGGAAGAGCTGGAGCTCCAAATCTAAGTGTTACGACATCTAGTAAACTTTTTTACGGCAAGTGACAGCCATGGCGACACAAGTAATCCAACACCGTAGGGTCTAGTTTTTATCAGTGAGGGGAGGGTCTGAACGTCGGGGAAGCAATGGAAGACAGTGCCAGCCAGAGTACATGCTAGGCTACCAAAAGTTTGTTAGTAAAAGCTTTTTGAGAGGATCAATAATTACTATTCTTGAGCATGGATCCATTTGAAGGCAGTATCAGGTGAGTTCGTTTAGTCTTTAAATCTGTCATTATGCTGAGAAATAGCTAAACCATTTTATTGGTGGAGTTTCTGTGCACACGCGCGAAAACACGCTGGTATAATAAAACAATGATGGCAATACATATATAGTCCGCTTCGTTCTGTTGCTACCATAACATAAACTATCTTGTGTCTACAGCTGCAGTTTCTCGCTGCAATTATTAATATTGAATATAAAGAAAAGACGCAATTTATGCTGTAGTCTGCCAGTGTCTGAATAAATAATACGGTACTCTGCGCGTAGGTAGCATGGATGGCGAGTTGGTATTTCGTTTTTTGCTACTAAAAGTTTGTTCGTAAAAGCTTTTTGAGAGGATGAATCATTACTTTTCTTTGGCATGGATCCATTTGAAGACAATATCGGGTGAGTTCGTTTCGTTTTTGAATGTCGTTAAAAAGTTATTAGACTATGTCGGGCAGGAAATCATCCAAAGTGTGGGATCCTTTCGAGCGTGTAAAGGATGACCCCAAGAAGGTGACATGCAAACTCTGCATGCAAAGATGTGTTTGCAATGTAGGTGTTTTTTACTCTCTGTCTCGTAGCTTTAGTTTGGTCCCTGGAGTCCGGTTTGCTGGCGGACGTCCACTCGCTATGTCGGCTACAAAGCATGCGTGCGCTTAATGTGGTAGTAGAATGAATTGAAAACGCTGTCATCTTCTGCACGGCCGTCTATTCCACAAATGACAAGGAAATTAGGGCTACAACCATGTAGCCTACTCTATTTATCTGACTCGATAGCCATTTCAAAGTCAGGACCATAAACATGAAACGAATCACACACCACCAACTCATTGCTGCCGTTAACACTAGGAGCGCTGTGACAGGTCATTTGACCTGTCACTGAGATATTTCGGAGTTTAGGATTTTTTTCATTTAGTTACTAGCAAGCTACATCATCCGCATTCACTGACTTTTCCTAAATATTTGTTCTTTACGTACCAGCGTAGTAGGAATGTCAAAGTCCCGTTTGGAAAATGTTAAAAGCACCTTATTTCACTTCCGTGTGTGTTATAACAGTGTTGTTAAATTACGGCCGTCTTCAGACTAAGGAGTCAGTTTTCCTTCACCACACCAGGAGGCGCAAGGATATACTTTTCATCGCGGTGGACACGCATTTATATTTGTACGAATGTTTTATTTATTTTGTTATTAGAAATATTTGTTTATGTTTATTTTGAATAATACATTATATAATGTTTTAAATATGTGATCTTAAAAAATATTTTTATAGGCTATTGCGTTCGTTTTGTGATCATTTGTTTATGCCTATGCCTTTCCCTTGTGTTCTGAAATCATAGCCCTACATTTTATTTTTACAGTTATTATACAACTGGAAATTTCTAAATAAGGGTTAAAATAAAATTGATCCGTCTTCAAATGCATAAACAATTTTTTTTTTCAATTTTATGCATTATCATTCTCGTGCACAATGGCTGCATGCGACACGTTCACGTACAACAACAATGCTGCGTATGATATTGAAAAAACTAAATCTAAGCTAAAGAAACGACTACAATATAACAAGATAAAAATATATTCGAAGCGCTATTTGTTTCGGCTGTTAATTTGTTTATTCATAGAATATTACAGTGAATACG
The DNA here is from genome assembly GCF_018555375.3 of Anguilla rostrata. Taxonomy (NCBI): domain Eukaryota; kingdom Metazoa; phylum Chordata; class Actinopteri; order Anguilliformes; family Anguillidae; genus Anguilla; species Anguilla rostrata. The sequence continues at coordinate 23,441,717 of NC_057937.1, forward strand.
TCTTTTTGTAGGCCAACCCGGACGTTTCTTCCGCCATGGGTTCCCTCGGCAGATTGCCAATGCATTTTTCCAATAGGGATTTAGTTTTCTTCCGAAAATAAGACCTATGGTTAATTTATGCCTAAAACAGTTTCACGTTTTGTCTTACGAGTTCTATGGGTTCGCCGCTCACTCACGCTTAGCGTTCGACGCTCAGCGTGCATGCGAGCTAGTAAAACAAGAGTGGTTATTGCAAAAATGTGACCGCTCTTGTAGTTTCAATATAGAAACTTAGCCTACTTTTCAAAAGCACATGACAGCTTAGAAATCCACGGTTGACAAACAATCGTGAAGCTCATTTAGGCTTACGTTCACCACAAACCTTACTTTCGGCAGAAAACTAAATCCCCACGGGAGAAATCTGATGAGAACCCAATGCCAACTTACTTCCGGGTTTTAGGACTACAAACTGTAACACTATTGCAAAAACAATCTAAAATAAAGAAACCACTACAATACAGCATGATAAAAATATATTTGAATCAGCAGAACATCACTGCGGGCTGCAGAGAGAAAGTGGAGAAAATCCCGATCCTCTGATGACCTGACTGCATACCATACCCTGCTGGCGACTTTTACATCTGCCCTCACGTCTGCAAAAGTCTCTTTTTTCCAATCCAAGATCAGCGCATGTGTCTCTAATCCATGTAAACTATTCTCCACCTTCTCTTCCCTCCTCATTCCTCCTCCACCCCCACCTCCCTCTTCCCTCTCCGCAGATGACTTTCTGGCCGCCTTTGAAGGAAAGGTGGCTACAATCCGGAACTCCTTCACCCATCCAGTGAGCCCCCCAACCCCCCAGGACAACCCCACAGCCACACTGACCTCCTTTGAAATGCTGGAGGACTCCGATGTATTACAACTCATCACCTCTCATCGCGCAACCACCTGTCCACTTGACCCCATCCCATCTAAATTTCTCCAATCTATCTCCAGCGAGCTCCTTCCCTATCTGTCTTCCATTGTTAATTCCTCTCTCTCCTCTGGTCATGTTCCCTCTGTTTTTAAGACGGCTCGTGTTACCCCACTACTCAAAAAACCCACCTTAGACCCCTCCGATGTAGCAAATTATCGACCCGTATCCCTTCTACCCTTTCTGTCCAAAACCCTCGAACGAGCAGTTCTTAAACAATTAACCTCTTTTCTCCATCAGAACAACCTGCTAGACCCTCACCAGTCTGGCTTCCGATCTGGGCACTCAACAGAGACTGCACTCCTAGCTGTGACGGAGGCACTTGCCACTGCAAGAGCCTCACGCCTTTCCTCTGTCCTGATCCTTCTTGACCTGTCTGCAGCTTTTGACACGGTCAACCATAAAATACTCCTCTCCACCTTGGCTGGGATGGGAATTGCCGGGACTGCCCTGTCTTGGTTCGCTTCCTATCTTGCAGATAGGACCTACCAGGTCACCTGGAAGGGGTCTGCCTCTGCTTCCCATCCACTTGTTACGGGAGTGCCGCAGGGATCTGTACTGGGTCCTCTGCTGTTCTCCTTATACACCAGATCTCTTGGTTCAGTCATTAATTCACATGGTTTTTCCTATCATTGTTATGCAGATGACACACAACTCTTCTTTTCTTTCCCCCCCTCGGCCACACTGGTCAATGATAAGATCTCTTCCTGCCTGGCTGACATCTCCACCTGGATGGCCAGCCACCACCTGAAGCTCAACCTCAACAAAACTGAGCTGCTCTTCTTCCCGCACAAGACCTCCTTGCTTCGTGAACTCTCAATCACGGTTGATGGCACCACAGTGACTGCCTCTCACTCTGCCAAGAGCTTGGGGGTGGTCCTGGATGACCAACTGGACCTCAAGGAGCACATCAAGGCAACATCAAGGTCCTGCAGATTCCTCCTATACAACATCAGGAGGATTCGACCATACCTGACGACGCACTCCACCCAGCTGCTCGTCCAGGCTACGGTGACCTCTCGCCTTGATTACTGCAACTCTCTCCTTGCAAACCTGCCAGCTTGTGCCATACAGCCACTACAGATGATTCAGAATGCCGCTGCCCGGCTCATCTACAACCTCCCCAAATTCTCCCACGTCACTCCTCTGCTGCGATCACTTCACTGGCTACCGGTCGCTGCCAGGATCCGGTTCAAAGCCCTGACCCTTGCCTACACTGCCGCCAACAGGACAGCCCCCATCTACTTGCAGGACATGACTCAATTCTATGTGCCTGCTCGACCACTCCGCTCTGCAGCAGCAGGGCGTCTTGTAACCCCTCCCACCCGCCCAAAGGGATCACAGAGCTTCTCCACCCTAGCTCCCCAGTGGTGGAACGAACTCCCCGTCCCTCTCCGAACCTCCCCCTCACTATCCATCTTCCGCCGTGGCCTGAAGACTCATCTCTTCAGACTATACCTAGAATAACCACCACCATGCTGTGTATATATATATATATATATATATATATATATTAAAAAAAAAAAAAAAACCCTTTTCCTTGTCACTTGTTACATGTTGCCCCATCCCTGCACTTCTTGGTAAATTGTATTTGTCCTAATACTCTAGCTTAATCTTCTGCCTACTTTGGCTTTGCAGATGTTAGACCAGGATAGTGTTCATTGTTCTCAGCTAGAAATAGCTGTACAAAATAAGTAATTGTACCTTACTGAACCCGTGTTCAGCAGTTGTCTACGATCATGAAAATGCACTTCTTGTACGTCGCTTTGGATAAAAGCGTCTGCCAAATGAATGTAATGTAATGTAATAGCGTAGTTTGTTAGTTTATAGTTAGTCATGGTTTGTGTCGGCTGTTAATTAGTTTATTTATAGAGTGTTTCAGTGAAGACGTCTTTTTGTACACCAACTCGGACGTTTCTTCTGCCATGGGTTCCCTCGGCAGATTGCCAATGCATTTTTCCAATAGGGATTTAGTTTTCTTCCGAAAATAAGACCTATGGTTAATTTATGCCTAAAACAGTTTCACGTTTTGTCTTACGAGTTCTATGGGTTCGCCGCTCACTCACGCTTAGCGTTCGACGCTCAGCGTGCATGCGAGCTAGTAAAACAAGAGTGGTTATTGCAAAAATGTGACCGCTCTTGTAGTTTCAATATAGAAACTTAGCCTACTTTTCAAAAGCACATGACAGCTTAGAAATCCACGGTTGACAAACAATCGTGAAGCTCATTTAGGCTTACGTTCACCACAAACCTTACTTTCGGCAGAAAACTAAATCCCCACGGGAGAAATCTGATGAGAACCCAATGCCAACTTACTTCCGGGTTTTAGGACTACAAACTGTAACACTATTGCAAAAACAATCTAAAATAAAGAAACCACTACAATACAGCATGATAAAAATATATTTGAATCATAGCGTAGTTTGTTAGTTTATAGTTAGTCATGGTTTGTGTCGGCTGTTAATTAGTTTATTTATAGAGTGTTTCAGTGAAGACGTCTTTTTGTACACCAACTCGGACGTTTCTTCTGCCATCGGTTCCCTCGGCAAATTTCCTATGCATTTATCCCAGACGGATTACGTTTATTTAGTGCACTTGTTATCAGTGGACTTTCTGTGAGTTCTGATCAAGCATACCTTGCTCGTTGATGTATACACACACACACACACACACACACACAAAATATGCTAAAAAAATTATAGCTGTATCATATCCAGAGACCTATTTTCTGTGAGGTAAAAATGTGACGTGACACATTTGGCTTTTGAGGGACCAGGAAATAGGGGACATTCGTTTCAGGGAGTAAAGGTTTTGGGGGGAAAAAATCATTGTGGAAGCACGCGAGTGGTGACACGATGTCCGGTTAGGCTAGGCTTTGCAGTTGCTATTATGTATAACTCCACAATTTTTTAAAAACATAGTATTAACCTTTAGGCTACTTGAGAGAACAATAAATGTAACTATTACATAGCCTACAATCAAAAATGATTTCTCAAATGTGAAGTGTCTTGTGATGTGTTCGTGTGGTGTATGCTGTTATTCCGTTGAGTAAACTAGTAATAAAAATCTTTTTTTAAAAACAGTAAACTAAATAGAAAAAAAGAATAAAAATGTAGAAAAAAGTATAAGCAAGAGCGAGAGATTGTTGCGTAACTAAAAGTAATACAAGGCATACTTTGTAGCGTAACGAATTACGGCTAAGCAAAATACTTGTATTATTTTTTAGTAGGCTAACATAACATAATAATATTATGTGCCGGACAAATAGAACATTTTACCTCTCCCTGGAGAGATATCAACTTTCAAACATTCACACGTGGCATAAGTGAACCATTCTCAAGTGGGACATTCACATGTCAATCTAAGGGTAAGGGTAAGACCACTGATCTGTATGGGACATTCAACGCTCACCCCTCCCCCACCCGAGAACACAGAAAACTTCAGATGCTTTAGCGAAGCATGGCACAGCATGGTTATGCTGACCGTAATTTTTCTTACTTACTTAGAAACGAAAGCACATATTCATGCATGCACGTATAAAGATGAGACGGCATCTTGAGCAATGTGCTATCGACCGAACTTGCAATGTCAAATCACATGATGGCAAAGGCAGCTAAGCTTACAAACTCCGCGGCATATAGGCGACCAGCAGCTCTTTAGTTTGTTGGTCAGTTGGTCCACAAAAGTGTCCTCCTGTGGATGCATGCGCGGTCGCAGCTATTTGGGCTTGTTATTACTGATGTTTTATGTTTACTATTAACATTGAGCCTACTAATGTTTTATATTGATTTTCTTGTTTATTGATTTGATATCAATAAATACATTTGCTTATCCATAGATTGAATGGAAATTTTTAAATATTGTTTTCACAGTTGAAAATGTAGGTTTTGAAAATATAAGTTAGGTCTATTGAGGTGAAGTCTCCAATCGCCATCACTGGTGTCGTGAAGAGGAAGAAAATCACACCCCTCTGCGAAGCTGAACATTCACACCTACTGGGTTTGACTCGGGGCCATAGAGAAAAAACTATCAGCTCTGGTTTCGCTAAAGGCATCTAAAGAATTCAGTATTCTGGTGCTGGGGGAGGGGTGAGGGACGATTCAATGGATGAGCGTGAACGATCGTGCGTGAATAGCTGGTAGTTTTTTTGAAGCTATTATCATGAGTAGGCCTTTTAGGCCTACTGAGTAGTAAAACGATAAATGCCCAAAACAAAGATACAAGTGTCACATTTTTACTTGTTTTTTAAGTTTTACTTATTTCTAGTCATAATAGGTTCGGACCTTGTTTCATATTCAAAAATTAGAGCCTTGTACGTTAGGAACTGTGTTAGAAGACTGCTCACGCTGTCTGCGTAGATGCAACAGCACATGCATAAACTATCGGGATGCGTTGCGTGGGAATATAGGCGTCTCTGTGCTTTACCATGTCCACGCAACCATTGATAGGGTTTATGGAGTTTATGAAACTAATTGCCCACATAATTACTATTCCACTTTCAGCAATACATTTACAGTTACCAATCGGGAGAAACAGGTCGCTACCACTAATGTTACTAATGATCGGCACATGTAATGAACAATTTTCTTACACTATCATAGGATTGACAGCCCAAGCAAGAATCACGTCAAATAACCAGGAATAAATGTATCATTATTTATATTCTTTTAAAATATTTAAAATATTGCGATCGTTTCGTTATCATCTCTCTAAAATGTCTGTGAATTTCGTTTGTATTCCTACACAAACGAAAATCATAGTCCTACATAGTTATGCAAGTGGAAAAATTTATATAAGGGTTAAAATGAAATGCATCCATGTTAAAATACCACAATTTCTTCACATCGATTGCCCTGGCGAACAATCTACACGCAAAAAAAAACTACATTGGTGGGTACCATGAACAAAAAGAGGAGAGAAGTGCCCCCTTCTGCGAAGGCCCAAAATCAAGAGAGATTTTCCACCACGATCTGGAGAGCTGGACACGCTACACTTACGGTTTATCAGTGCAAGCCCAAGAAAAATGTGTGCATTTTGAGCACTATGCACAAAACCGTATCGATCGACAATGATGCCAAAAAACTGCCAGAAACCATCGCCCATTACAACGCAACAAAAATGGGAGTGGATGTTTTGGACCAGATGGCACGGCTGTATTCGGTCAAGGGGGGCAGTCGTCGTTGGCCAGTTTTTACAACATTTTGGATCTGGCTGCAATCAACGCCCATGTTTTGTACACGCAATGCATGAACAAAACAATTAGTCGGAGAAGATTTATTCTTGAGTTGGCCAAGGAGTTGCGTGCAAATCACATGACCGCAAAGGCAGCTCCGCGGCGTACCGTCCTAGCGCCCCTCTGCAGTCCAGAAACCCCCAACACACCACAGCGAGAGCGGTCACTAAAAAGAAAACGCTGCCAGGTATCCAGATGTGGAGGGAACAAAACTTGTGATATCTGTGACAAGTGTAAACGACTTGTCTGCGGCAAATGTACAAAAATGCAACCCAAGCTCTGTCTTGAATGCTGACGGCGTTACCGCATTACCAGCAGCTCTATTGCTAATGTTTTATATAGATTTTTTATTTATTGATTTGCGGGGTGATTCTAAATAATTCAACTTGCTAGCTATATATTTAGCTAACGTTATATTTTCAAAATCGTTTCAACTTCCTAACAATGTGCTGTATGCTTTTTGATCTAATAAAGCAAATTACTGAAGACAGGTGTCTCGTCTTTTTACTTTGTTGCTATCTCAATTTGACTTTGTGTGTGCGCTGAAGCGATAATCAGTTTTGAAATCCCACTTGGTTGCTAAGGTCTTATGTACAGTGCGGTATTATTCAGTGTTACGAATGGGTGTTTTTTGTAATTACGATGAATAAGAGACTTCTTTGGATTTCGAATCCCCAGTCGAATAGTCACAGCTAGCTAGGCTATGACCTGCTTGCCTGTATAGCCTACATGTTTTCTGGTCACCGGAAAAAACTCGTTTGAACAACAGGATTCTTGCATGTATATATTTGCCATGGTCTTATGTACAGTGCGGTATTATTCAGTGTTACGAATGGGTGTTTTTTGTAATTAGCCTACGATGAATAAGAGACTTTGGATTTCGAATCCCCAGTCGAATAGTCACAGCCAGCTATGACCTACTTGCCAGTGTAGCCTAGCCTACATGTTTTCTGGTCACCGGAAAAAAACTCGAAAAAAACGACAATATTTTTTACATGTATTTTTATAAAACAGAAAACCCGACCCTAAAATTCGCACGGGTGATGATGCGTTTCCCTCCAACGACAGTGATCAGTGATCACATGCGGAGGGAAGCGGCTAATTTTAAAAATCGTATTACAGTTATATTCTGGCAAATTGGCGATTTATATGTTGTTAGCCTATTTGATTATTAGCATTTATGATATTATGCATGAAGAATAAACTGTCAAATTTGTTTTTTGAAAAACAGGTTTGACCTCCCTACAATCTGTTTATTGTTAGCTTTTCATGACTCATTCTCTTCATACAGACATACTGTTTATTCTAAATACATTTATATTGCAACAATGTGTTGACTAGAATGCCGAGCCGTAACTAAAACATAACTTACTCTGATACTCTGACAGTCTAAAATCTCGCAAATATTTCATTAGGACAATGGGCTGGCAACCATTGTCAGCTCCTGTCTAATAAGCGCCATCTAGCGAACAATGCGAATATTTCCAGTTTGAAGGCTAATGTGTCATTTGACCCTGGCCGCGCGAAAAGTTATTTGAATGCCAGGAAATGGTCCGGCGCTCCTGGTGTTAAATGTGTTGATACATTTTTGTTTGCATTCTGACCTCAGAAAGCATTGAAAGTTTTCATTCCATGTTGAGGCTACTTCTCCGTAGGTCTGTTTATTTTTGCACTGATATTTCTCTTAAGTGTTTCAGTTTGCTGTATATTTATTTATTCGTTTGTTTATATAATTTATATGTATTTACATTTTAAAAGAAAAAAGAAACAAAAATATTTTTTCAATTTAGTTTTTTAACAAAAGGCTGTTTTTATTATCATTTGTTTTATAAGTTATTGTGTTGGTCTTACAAGTTAAGTTGTGTGATGTTATAGCCTAGTGTGTTGAAATAAATTAACAAAATGTTCAGTCTCCTTGTTCCGACACATTCAGAATCATTACCGCTTTTGCTGCTAGCATTGTCGTTAACAGGCGGCTCGCTTTGTGCGTGCACTTGTAAAATTTATATTTTAAAGGCTCATTATTACGGTTTTATATTTCTCTGTAATGTAGCACAGTGTTAACAATGTTACTCATAACATTCTCTCTCAGCCCTGGAACTCAAACCGTTTTCTGATGCCCCAAAAATATATATATTTAAATAATATCATAAACGTGCAACGACTAGTCGACTAATGGCTTGAACTAACGACTACTAGTCGACTAGGAAAATCTTTGGTCGGGGGCAGCCTTGTTGCAAATTTGCATAAACCTTTAGTGCATATTTCGGAAGTTATTCTCAACATAAAATGAACAACAGCAGGATCCAATTTACAAACTTATAAGCACAATTGACAAAAACAAAGACAAATACATCCCCCCCAAAAATAAATACATAAATAAATAATAATAATAAATAAAGAAAGAAAAAAAATAAAATTAAGAAAAAGGACATACTTCGCCACAGCAAACGTACAGCTGCGACAACCACCCCCCTTTCCTTTAATTAGGCAGTAGAAAGTCCAAACCGGAAGGATCTACCACATTTATGACTGGATGCCATATGTTAATAAATCCTTTCACATTGTCATGCAAGGTCAGTTTCTCTAAAGGCAGTCTTTTTAACACTTCCCCATACCAATCTTCCATTGAAGGCACATCTTTGGATATCCAGTATTTAAGGATCACCTTTCTTGCTATATATAACAGTATTCCAACCAACTTGGCATTATGTTTATTTTCCATATTGTTTACACCGGCTGCTAATATACATTGAAGGGGTTATAACTGTAGATTATTACCAATTATGGCCACTACTTCATCTGGCACGACATTTTTAAGCACAGCTTCATCGCCTAACGTTACTTCAGCTCACCCTAACATGTTCGCGTTTCGCCTACTTTAACTAACCTAGTAAGCGCGTACGGATCGCCTACTTCAGTTAACGTACTTAGCGCGTACGGATGCTATCCTGCATGCATCAGTAGGAGCTAAGGACACACAGCTTCAACCACTGATATAGATGTATGGACACACGGAGGACAACAAATAACGTTACAGAGGTGACGACGTGCCATAGCTAGCTACCTATATAGTACGGAGGCCAAAACGGAGCTTTACATTGTTGCCAGCAGTGTGTAGCCTTTTTTTGTTCATTACAGTGGTGGTACAAGTGACAAGCAGTAACTGCTACTGTGCTGTTAGCCTTTATTGATTGCCGTACAAGGTTCATGTAAAGTAGCTAGCACAATCTGATAGCAGTAACCCGTAAAAATGTACTATGAATGGTACTTGCTCAATCGAACGGTAAATGTGAAAAAACTTTCGCTTACAGTGAGTGCCACCAAAATTTTCTGTCACACCCTCAATAAACGGCAAAACTCCCAGTAGAACATTGAATTAAATCTTAACGTTATATATTTTCTGAAACGTTATCGATTCCACTTGGCCACAGTGAGTGAAACTAGGCTACGCGATCTGACCTTATAGTTTCTATGTACATTCAGTCAAAAGAATTCAGCCTTGTTGTTTGCTACCTAAACTTTACAGCACAGTCATTGCCGTTAGCATGCTTGTAGCATGAAGTGTCTCTTTTCAAAATCCATTACAACCATTCACAAATGACCTGGGACTTTGAAGTTATAAGGCGGTATCAAGTCTCCAGTGAAAACATTGTCCTGGCTATATCAGTCAGAATTGAAGTTGCGCCATGGGTCTGGACGGTTTTGTGCTTGTTCCAACTTAATCCGGAATTCCAGCTTTTTTGACAGTTCCAAATTACAACCCGCGTAAATGGAGATCCATAATAAACACGGGAAAATATACGCTAATTTTTGGCTAAATATAAAAATCATGAGTCAGCTTATCTGATGCTCCATCATATTCATTACATTACATTACAGGCATTTAGCAGACGCTCTTATCCAGAGCGACTTACACAACTTTTACATAGCATTTTACGTTGTATCCATTTATACAGCTGGATATATACTGAAGCAATTCCGGTTAAGTACCTTGCTCAAGGGTACAACGGCAGTGTCCTTACCCGGGAATCGCACTTGCGACCTTTCGGTTACAAGCCCAGTTCCTTACCCACTGTGCTGCACCCCCCCGTCCATAACCTGGATGCACAAAATGTGATTGTAGCAAGTGTTATCCTTAATTTAAGACAAGGGCGTTTTGTTTGTTAGCTACCTCTACTTACAGAATTTGTGCGAGGGAAGCAGCAAACTTTTGTAGGCGTGAATTACAGATCAATGTGGAAAACTTACCTAATATTTGCTTCATTAAAACTTGGTATAGTCTCCATAGTAATTTGCAAGTTAACACGTAGGGTGTAGTGATTTCAACTGAAAACTGAAATAAAATGAGCATTCCAGTCAAAGTATTAAAATAACAGACTGGGTCAGATAAATAATTTGATTTAATGTGGAGAACGAATGAGAGCTCTTTCAACCAGAAAATATTTACATTTATTCTACTTAATGAGTGACAGTGAAACAACTGTTGTATCAAAATTATTAGCAGTGCCAGAAGTCTGAGAGAGATCTTTCCAAACTTTGGCTAACAAAATAGCTACTCAAATGTACATTGTACCCCTTTCACGCACAAAACCCTATGTTGACATGGGGTATTGAACATGGATTCAACCGTCGTTTGGCACAATCACAACACATTATGGTAGGGAGGTTGAATGTTTTACTTGCAGTGTAATCAAATTTGTTATGCTAATTTGACGGTTTATAAGCATTTGTGCCTGCACTTCACCAAAATCAATAGGTTCATTATAAAAAATCTAACCACCATTGAAGGCATAATTACACATTACAAGAAAAGATTACAAGAAAAACTTTTAGATATTACGTGGTTATTTAGGTGTCCTAAAAACATTACAGCTGCCAGAGTCTTGAAGGAATTCAGCAACCATTTCAGCAGGAAAATGGCACCAAAAAAAATGGCACTTGCTGTCCCCAGGTGGGATTTTGTATTGGTGAAATGAAATGTTATTCAAATTGTGGCCAACCCTTGTTTTGACATCATGTTGATTGTTCAATTCTGATTTGTCCTATTTATGCTGGGGGAGAAGGCCCTATAAATTGTTATCTGACGTGGCTAAACAGCTTAACCTTGTTTTAACAACAACATTTTGACATGTATGTCAAATCAATTTTTGACAACTGCTTGCTACTAGTTTGAACCATGCTTGTTACTAGTTGTACCTAGCTAGCTAACTAGCTTTTCCAAACAGAACAAACTTTCAGTGGCACCTCAACCGGAACATAATAAGTAGCTAATTATAGCTGGCGCGCCACAACTTCTGACACAACTGAAATCCTTACTAGCAAGCTTACAAGCTAGCTTTGCCATAAGTCATTGGGTAAGGTTGCCGACAAGAAGTGTTGTGGACTTCATCAGCCATTCTCTGCCATCAGCCATTCTGTGTTTTCCCGTGTTACCCTGATCAAATTCATACTTGAAAAGCGACGATTGCAGACAGAAACAGCTAATATAATTCAGTTGGATTTGTCTGCTTGCTTTGTCTTGTGCGGTGTATGAAAGAAAGCAAAAGATTTCATGAATGTTATTAACTTTTTTCTTCAAATGAAAACAAACTATGTGCTTTATATTATTGGCTGTGTATCCAATATGTAGTAATAATATAAGAGCTTCTTACCTAAATGATATATTGGGTCATTTTCTTTATTTACAGGAAACAAGAACACACGATATTGCAGATTAAATTATTATTAAATTTTCAAACCGGTTTGATATTAAGCCAAATACCGGACTGGACCGGTAATACCGAATTTTACCACTAAAATCGCACGTGACTCAGCCCGTCCTGAGTGGAACATAATGAGAGCCCATGAATGAGAGTGTAGCGGCCGAGCGCCGTGTGCATCGTCTTCCCCCCCACCCACCTTTGAATGGTCTACTGAAATTTGATCTCCTTGTTGCTGGACTCGGCACTAAATTGCGCACGGCCTGTCGATCATTTTTTTTTTTTTGCGCTCAGACACTAGTGGCTCTGTCACAACAAATTTGATCCGGGCAGCAAAAATGATCCGGATGAGGTAATGACATTCTAAAACCATTGTGACGTACTTAAAGTTTTGTTACAGCGTCCGTTGCTATGCCGACGCAGACAGCCTTGCTACGTTCTTTGGCGATAAAGATTCTAAGACAACAATCAGCAATTTCTCTGGTTTAATGAGTTATTTTCCAGCCTGAAATGCAATCATATTAGTAAACGGCTACACATGTCATCTAACTTGTAAGTAGTATCTCCCTAAATATGAATGAAATGTTTTTAACAGAAAATAATAATAAATGTGATTTCATCCACGGAAATAGCTATACAAAAAGGCAAAATAAATGTTGTGGTCGCGATTGCGGGCGTACACGTCAGAAGGAAATGTCTCTGACAAAATCTTCAAAATCTTGCTCTCTTTGCAATTGTTTGGGCTGGAAATGAGCTGTAAGAGCGGAATAAGCCCCTGACGTAAAGCACAACAGGAACACAGCAGAAACAAAGCATTTACCCATGGCCTTACGCTGATTGTTAAATAGTCTACTTGCACCACTGTATCACCGAGGTTCAGAAAACGTAAGCCGAAAGTTCAGCGCTACTCTATAATCAACACAACGCACCAAGCACTCATACGCCGGCATGCACTTATAGCTAGCCACCGCTACAGCATTTTCAGTAATATGGGAGCATGCAGCAGAAATCCTCTACAGAAAGCAACCTCACAGCGATCTCGTCTACGATCAGTAGGCAGTGTTGTGCTTCACTTCGGGGGCTTATTTCGCTCTTACAGCTCGTTTCCAGCCCAAACCGCTGCAAAGAGAGCTAACTTTTTAATTTATTTTCAGTGACATTTCCTTCTGACATCTACAACGGCGATCACGACCACAACATTTATTTTGCCTTTTTGTATAGCTATTTCCGTGGATAAAATCAAATTCATTATTATTATTTTCTTAAACATTTAATTCATATTTAGGGAGATACTGCTTGCAAGTTAGATGACATGTGTAGCCGTTTACTAATACGAGGTGAGGGAGCTGTTGATAATTAGAAATGAAAACAAAATAAAAAAACTAATTGACGGGACAGTGAGAGACTTGAACGTCTACCAAGCTATTGCTGAACAGTTTAGCTAGCAAAACCAGAAACACCAGGGGTAACATTTTGCAAGGCAGTTGTTTCAAAAATATCACACAACAATCATTCATGAGAGAGACCATGTTTATTGTGCATGAGATACATAATTGCACGTGCCACAGCGAATCCCGCGGATTCTTCTTTGCAGTGTAAAGATGTTCATACCGGCCAAAAGGTGGATAAAGAACGTCTGTGGAAATTGATCAACACTAATTTTACCTCGCGTCTGCTACAGAATATTAACCCGGCTCGGCTGTGTAAAGATGGCTTTAGAATCTTTATCGCCACAAAATGCAATGCTGGCATAGCAACGGACCCGGTAACGAAACTGTAAGTACGTCGCAATGGCTATAACAGCTGTTTTAGAATGTCATTACGTCACCTGGATCATTTTTGCAGCTCGGATCAAATTTGTTGTGACGGCTCCATTTATAAACAAACATAATATTATGTTAAGCATGTTGTCATATTGCTTATTACTAATGCAGTACAAGTTGGATTTAGCGCCGTCGGCACTGGTTGCTGATGTAGGCTACTTTTTAATTTGCCAGAACGTCTCATAATGACAAATGCTGGTTCACTCGGTTTAAGCTCATACACCGGACCGGACCGGACCAGCAAAACCGGAAACCAACCCAACCCTATATGACAGCAAAGGTGGATTCATCTTAGGTCTCCTGGGAGGAACACTAAATGCATTCTAATACATTGGTTCTGTGAAGGCAACTTGAAAGCTTGGATGGCTTAACCCCCCCTCCCTATAATTGTCATAGCATCATGCTTCTTAATGCTCTGGTGTGCCTGTGTAAGCAGGTGCGTGCACTGTGATGTAGAACGATGCAGTTTAAAAAATCTAATATCTTTTCCTGTGGAACTCTGGATGCCTGGAGAGTAAAAAGATCTGTGAAGAAATTTTAGAATTTAAAAGTACTGTCCAAAATATTATAATTAGTATAGTTCCGACTTTTGAATGGACCTCAATGGGGAAATGTGCTTTTTGGCGCTAGAGACTTACTAAACTTCAATAACTATGTAACCACTGGTGTTTGCGAGCTTCACGGTGAATGCCGATCCCTGGTTCCCTGATATCGCTGCTATAATCATAGCACATACGCTACACAGACACTCAGCTGCCGCAAGAGCCAGGCCTGCAAATCAGTGACCCCAAGGCCAGTCTAGCCATTGTTTCCTTCTTGGTTTCTTACGTGTGTGTGCATGCCTTCATGCTTATGTATGCATGCATTTATATATGTGTACGCTTATACAAGCACATGTGTGGACATTTGCAGCGCTTCATACTCACATTCCAGCTCTCCAGAGCCTCCCCTTCCATCTTCTGCCTAATTTTTATTGTCACAATAATTTCTTTTTAAATCACTAATTTCTAGCTAAGTTTTCCAGTTTCAGTGAGCTATTCTCTACAACTCAATCAATTACTGTTCCAGCCGGCAAGACCCCAGGGATCCGGAACATTCACGGCCTGAAGGTATGCATTTTTGTTATGGTTTCCAAGAAAGCTGTGGAAGGATTGAGATCTGGAGTGCATCTTCTGCTTTTTAAAATATCAATTCAACCCAGGGAACCCATATCTTTATTGCTCCCTGTCTATTTATGCCTCTCTCCATCTGTCTCTCTGATTGCCACTTACACCTGTGTAGGAGGGTTTGTACCCTATTCCTATCTCATACAGGTGTTAGGAGTAAAGGGCTTCTTATTGTGCTGGGATGTTTACGTTAGGCCAACCTGCCTTCATAATTTTATTTTCTGTCAGAAGAATAAAGGCTGCAGGTCTGCCAGGAAAATTCAATTTTTCTAAATTCAGTTTCTGATCATTCACCGAGCTTCTGACTTGCTCAGGAAAAGGAGTAGAACGTGAATGCAATTAATTCTGCCTGTAGCCAATCATTCTTGATCTGTAAAAAGCGCCAATACATGAAGATTCATGCAGTCCATTTAAGATTACAATTGATAACTTGAGACCTGAGCCACCAGCCGCCGGCACATACAGGGCAATATTCAGATGAGATTTCTATGGTAGGGAAAACCCGGAAATCCACTCTGAAATATGTCCTCTAATTCCTGCTATCTTCATTTTAATAACAAGTATCTCATGTGGTACGTTATCAAATGCCTTTTGGAAATTAAAGGCGAATTTCACTTTATAACACTTCTGCTTCTCATGACTGATATTGTCCTTCTAATGAATGTGTCGCCCTTCATTTTTCGATTAGTTATTTCATTGTGTTAATATTTTACCCTGTTTTGTTGTTTTCCTTTACAAATGCAGGAAGTAGACCCAGGCAGTTTAGTGTCGAACTCGAGGATGCATATCATTGCGTGACTTCTGATGTGTGTGTACCTGCAGACAATAATATTAGATGGTCGTAGAAATAGTTGTTGTATGACTACTAGCTAGCAAAACTGAAAATGTCTGAGGATTAAGGAGATTTTGTTTTTAATCATGGGATTGTTGTGCCCTATCGATTCAAGCCGGAATACACAGAAGAGCTGGCTAATTTGCAGGCTGATCATGCGAGAGCGAGTCAGGAGCGGGCCGAGATTGAGGAACTTCAGGCTATTCCCAGGACAAACGGCAACTGGTGGTAGACATCCTATGTATCACAGACAGATGCGATAGCGTTAGCCAGCCCGCATAGTGCCTACCTCGAGCGGTTTGACCAACGATGGGAAAACGGTGGGTACTGCTCTAGGCTTCAGACGGTCGCCTTGGTAGTCGGTGCCTTCAAAGTGGTCGCTGCATACCTTAGTCATCGTTTACGAACTTCTTCAGGTGTTATGTTGGGGTGTCTGATTACATCCAGCCATGTCTGGCACAAAGTTGCATCGCGTGGAAAACTATGAAAATGTGCTTTCAAGGCATGTTTAATGGGGGCATTATAACAACCGGGTACAATGCACCTCATTATTACAACGATATCGCATCAAACAAAAGCTAGGAGACATTAGTTTGTTCGATTTCAACGCTAAGTTAACGGAATGTTTTGCTTCGCTTCTTCTCAATTTTGCCGTGAAATGAAATCGAAGAAGAAGAAAAAACCGGAAACTGTACTACTTGCGCTAAAAAAAAAAATAGGTTTTTGTTTCTAACGTTAGACATTTTAAATGAAATGACTAATCAAAAAATGAAGGGTGACACATTCATTAAAATGACAATATTAGTCATGAGAAGCAGAAGTGTTATAAAGTGAAGTTCCCCTTTAAGTATAATAGTATAATAATAATATCATAAACCTTGTTATAATCAGAACACTGGGTAACTTCTTCAAAGAACACTCAGAAGGTTTGTCAGGCATGTTCTTCCCTTGTGAAAACCGTGCTGGCTATCCCTTAGGATGTTGCTATTTCAAGAAATACTTCCAACTTGTCTGTAATGATGGATTCTAGTATTTTAGATGTAGCTAATGCAAGTTAAACTGACAGGCCTGTAGTTTCCTCGATCAGTATGGTCCCCTTTCTTATAAATTGGTATTATATTGTTATGCCCATCTCGGTATGGCCTTAACAAAGAAGGGGAGGTCCACACGGTAGCAACAGTTTTCCTAACAAAAGTTTATTAAACGAAATGTAAAATCAAGAAATGTGTGTGATCGAATCAGGAGTACTATGCAATGAAACAGTAGTGAAAGGTGTGGAGTGCACCAATGGTGAAGTGGAGAGAGTGTCAGTAAGCAGACACGGACAGAAAACAGTTATGGTCCTAAATGATACATACAATTAAAAATTGCAATTGTTTTTTCTTCACACCTTTCAATGTTTCACAGTTATTGACATAATTTTTTACGAGTACGACTTCATTTTTTACGATTACGATTCTGTTTTTCTCATGCTTGGGGTTTTGGCATGATTTTGACCAACCGCGAAAAAAACAATCGTAAAATGAAATCATACTCGTAAAAAATTCAATCGTAAACACGCGTGAGAAAAAACAATTGCAATTTTATTTTTTACATTTGTGAACATAACTTTTTCGTTTACAATTCTGAAAAATGCGTTTGATTTCATTTTTGCTGATCGCGAGAAACATTTCCACATCTACGCCTACAATTTTGTTTTTTACGTGTGCAATTTTTTTTCCTACACGGACAATACTTTCGATATTTTATTTTTTTTACTCGTGCAATTTTTTTTCCTATGCGTGCAGTTTTTTTTCCTACGCAGACAATACTTTTGGCACTAAATTTACTCCGTAAGTTACGAACAGGAAGTTCAAGACAAACAGGGAGGGCAGACGACCAGGGCCATCAGAGTATTACCTTGTTTCCAGTCCTCAGGTATTTCTTCAGTTTCTAAGGACTGTCTAAAAATACCTGCCAGTGGTTTAAAGATGATCACACCTAACTCTTTAAGTAGTCCTGGGTATTTGTTATCAGGGCCTGCTGCCTTATTTGTCTTTAGTTTAAGTCATTCATCCAGTACTTCTTTATCCTCTATTTAAATATCTAATCCTGAGTACTGAATATGCTTATTAGTAACCTTTTCTCTCATAAAACAAAATAACTATTTAAGGCATCAGCAATATCTTTATTCTTAGAAAACAACGCTACTTCGTTCCTGATGCACCTCATATTCTGTTGGACTTTGCTTTTCCAACTACAGCATTGAAAGAAATGTTTAGGATTACATTTAGCATCTTGGACAATTTGCCTTTTTGGCTCTTGGCTTCCCGTAGTTCTTTTTTAACCTTAGGACACATGTTACAATATTCAGCCTTATTAATCTCAGTGTTGTCATTTTTATATATCTTTTACAGTTTCTTTTTTCAAACTCTCTTGTGTGGCGAGATCGCTTCTTCTACTTACTTTTCCTTACCTTTGGAACAAATTTACATTGGGCCTCAAGAATAACCCTTTTGAACCAGTCCCACTTTTCATTCACAGTCTTGCAGTTAACCACTTCGCGCAATTCCCCTAGTGAATTTTCAGGCGTTCACCATGTTTTCCCAATGTTGCAGTTTAGGTCACATCTGGTGCATTAACCTATTAGCGCACACCCCCCAGTGGTCGGCACGGCGGCATGCCTAGATTGTTCAACTCAGACATTCATTACTCTTGTAACCAAAGTATGAGTCAAAAACAGAAACGCTTTGTTTTAGTTTCATTAGTAGACAATACACAACTATGCCAAATGAGGAGTTTTGCAGCGCAACCATTGTCGCTCTGGTCGTCCATTTACCAAGCACTCCCTCCCTGCAGTCTCATCTGTAACTACACCCACCACCCACGACACACTGGACAATCGTGTGTGTCTGGGAATAAATAAAAACATTATTTTACCACTAAAAATATGTATTCCGTCGTAGCTACAAGATAAAGCCAACAATAGGCGAAGGTATGCCAGTACAGTTGTGAAAAACACTGCTCACTGAACACTAAAATAAATGAGGAATTTTTCAAAAATTATAAGATGTAATTCTACTGTCAATATTTGCAACTAAATATGGAATAAATGTACAAATATACGTCCCTTTCAAGACGGTCATATATTGCCTTGGACAATCCGTTTGTAAAACATATGCTCATTTGTGATGCCTGGGTGATACCACACATGTTTTCTTATGGTGTTGTCGTCCTTTGTAGAACAATCTGGCTTGATCAACAATTAATCAACCCAATAGGTGGCAGAATAAGCTTTCTAACGATGTATAATATGTCTAATTTTACTTTTGGAATAGCATTTTATAGCTCAGTATAACTGCAAGTTTTGTCTCATTATTTCTGCATTATGCAGTCTGTGGTAGCAGTAAAAGACGCTGCACCTGGCGAAATCTTATTGATGACTTTCCTAATTTCTTAGAAAATATTATTATTCCTGAGAAACTCTGTGCAGGGCTAAGGCATACGTTTGCTGATAGACCTAGCTGATATACCATTTTGATGGATTAAGTTAGAACTGGGGAACGATGCCATTTATTCTGACTCTGTCTCAATGTACTGAACACAGATAAGATTTCATTGTCTATCTAAATGTGTTACTGCTGAAAATATTTTGGTTATTTGTGTTATTTTTGAAATTGGGTGTCTTTAAATAGGTTAATGGTGTTTCATAATGAGGATATTTCACAGTGAAACGTAAGCGTTTGTTGGTTTGCTAAGTAGTGTTTGTGTTTAACCCCTTAGTGCACATGCTAAATCTAGCCAGTCCTTGCCCATTTAGGGGGTATCCTATTTAAAGCTTTATAACTCCAGATTTGAACACCACAGAGACTTGAAAAATGGCTTTAACGAAGCAAGACATTTGTACCATTTACAATACTAACTTATATTAAATTATATTTATAATTTAGGAAAAAATAAAGTGCCACAAATGCAATTGTCTCTGCAAAAAATCAAAACTCAAGAAACTCACTGTTCCATCATTTTCAAGTGGGAATTACAAGCTCTCCATCAGTACATTACAGGCATTTAGCAGATGCTCTTATCCAGAGCGACTTACACAACTTTTACATAGCATTTTACATTGTATCCATTTATACAGCTGGATATATACTGAAGCAATTCCGGTTAAGTACCTTGCTCAAGGGTACAACGGCAGTGTCCTTACCCGGGAATCGAACCTGCGACCTTTCGGTTACAAGCCTAGTTCCTTACCCACTGTGCTACACTCCGTCCGTACACTGTACGCTGGTCTAAAATGGCTAGGGGTCCGGAAACGTATCCTAAATCCCCCCAAAATGGAATATAATGCTTTTTCTCCACTGTAAAGCATATAAATGAGTGCCGTAGGAAGGTTTAAGATAAAACTTTGATATCAGATTTAAAAATAATGCAAAAATATTGTCACACAATGCTGTACAGTACCTAAATGTGTAATAATTAACTCTCTACTCTGTACTCTTGTATGTTTTCTTGTATGGGGAAGGGATGACATGAAACAATTTTCAACATTCACCACGTTTTGGCAATGTTCCAACTCTTACGTCATCACTGTTGCATGCATCACAAAAACTACTAGACAACAACAAGCGCTTACATTGCAGTGTGAAATATCTTCATTGTAAAATACCACTATCCTATTTAAAAATTCAAAAATAACGTATATAACCTAAATATTTTGAGCAGTAATACTTACATAGCAATGATGGAATCTTATCTGTTTACAGTAGATAGAGACAGAGGCGGCAAATCAATATCTGCTTTTGTCTTCCTCCAGAAAATGATGTCAGCTAGGTATATCATCAAACATATGGCTTAGCTATGCCTAGAAGTCCTCAATAATAATAGTATTTTCCTAGAAATTACAAAAATTGTTGACAACGTTTCGTTAGGTGCAGCATCTTTTACTGCTACCACAGAGTGAATGCCTAAGTGAATGCGATGGTGAAAATTTTTTTGGTTACGCTGACCTATAAAACACTATTCCAAAAGCAAAATTATACATCGTTAGAAAGCTTATACTCTCACCTACTGTCAATCAAGCTAGACTATACTAAAAAGGGCGACAACGCCGTAAACAACACGTGTGGTATTACACACAGCTATTTTGGAAGGTACCCAGGCATCACAAATGCGCGTATATTTCACAAACGGATTGTCCAAGACAATACTTGCCCACTCAGTCTCAAAAGCGACATCTCTACGCCTAAACCCACTAGTATTGTTGTATATTCATTCAATATTTAGTCCCAGATATTGACTGTAGAATGACATGGTATAACTTTGTCTCGTTTATTTCGTTATTCAGTGAGCAGCGTTTTCACTGCTGTATTGGCATATCTTAGGGCTATTGCCGGGTTTATTTTGTTGCTATGACAGAATACGATCTTTGAGTGGTGAAAGAATATTTTTATGAATGCCCAGATAGACAGTATTGTCCATTATGTCATTGGTGGGGGGTGCAGTTGCAGATGAGACAGGGAGGGGATGCTTGTTAAATGAACGACCAAAGCAACAATGGTGGCACTGCTAAACTCCTTATTCGGCATAGTTGTCGCGTATCGTCTACTAATGAAGCTAAAACAAAACATTTTTGCTTTTAATGCATAATTTGGTTGCAGTAGCACTGAATGTCTGAGTTCAGTAATTTCGGCACGCTGGTGTGCCAACCACTAGGTGCTTTGCGCTGAGAGGTTAAAGTTTTTTAACTCCAGATGTGAACACCACAGAGACTTGAAAAATGGCTTCAAATGAAGCAAGACATTTGTACCATTTACAATACTAACTTATAGTAAATTATATTTATAATTTAGGAAAAAATAAAGTGCCACAAATGCAATTGTCTCTGCAAAAAATCAAAAATGAATTTGCTCTATTTTAGTTTGCAATGAAATACTGAGAGATTGCATACAGAAGGTTAAAGTATACATGTCCTGGATCAAAAACTCGTTCACCACAAGTGCGTAAAATCTAAGGGTGGATGAGCAGAACTACTAAATATCTATGAATCAAAAAGTAAGCATTGTACCCAGTGTCTCCAAATCTGGCATTACTGCCTTTGTCAGAGCATCTAGTAAAAATGAGTACGAGGTCAGTTCATATAACAAATGGAACAGTTGTGAACACAGGCGTTAACATTTGTCACAAACAAGCATGAGCAATCAATTCTACATAATTGAACAATGAAACAATTATTCAATTAGTAAGGTTGGCAATTCAAATTATTCATTTACAGCACAATTGGCAATTACAGCAAAATTAATTTTCCCATTTGGTAATTAGGTAAAAGATCAGTTTCAAACATGGTTCGACAATGACCAATAATAGATCATTTTTAACATGATAAAACAGTGAGGAGTTTTAGAGTTTTTACATTAGGCTATTCAAACATGTTGATGCAATCAGCAATTTTGTATTTACCGTACACAAATTCATTGGTGGATATTTAAAACAACAACAAGCGGCATCGACTATGACAACATTAAGTTACAGAAAACACTTGAGACTATAATCATCATTGAGTCCTGCTGGGGCCATCGTATTAAGTTTGTGAATGTGATACATCTCTCTTTGAGCAAGCCTTCTAGTCTATTTGCCAGCCTATAACGCCCTATTGTGAACCCGGAAATGTTGAGTACCCCAAAGTTTTATGTAAGAAATGATACAGTATGGGTCCCCAGCATTTAGAAACTGCTGGATGCTAACTTGCATATGTTTGGGCAATTAGCATAATTAGCATTAATTAGCATAATCACCTATATGGACAGTATTTCAGCAACTGCTTGGCCGATTTGGACAATGTTGAAGTGGTTTTGGGGGTTATTGAGGATGCTGAATCCATTTATGACATTTTAAATATTCAAAATGGCCGTTTAAACCAGAAGTGGCCATATTTCAACTCCCGGTGGGCCGATTTTGATGAATTTTGATTCGATTTTTGAGGTTGTTTATGTGCTTAATACATTGGACCTGCATTTAAAGCTGTTAAGTGTTGTCTTAATATAATCACTATCAAAAGTTGGCAAAGTGAGTTATGCTAATATTAGCTAGCTAACAAGCTAACAATAGCTAACTAATTAGCTAGCTAATGAGCAAACATTAGCTAAATGTTAGCTAAGCTAGCTTGTTGCTAATGTGATATAGGAAAACCTAGTGAATTCTTCTCCAGATCCATAGTTAGCATTACTATCTATCAAAAGTTGGCAAAGTGAATTATGCTAATATTAGCTAGCTAACAAGCTAATGTTAGCTAACTAACTAGCTAGCTACCCATGCTGTACATTTCTAACATAAAACTTTGGGGTACTCAACATTTCCGGGTTCACATTGCTGGCAAGTAGACTATTTGTAGGATATTGCCGCCCCGGTGAGAAGGTATAATGCGCTCAATGCCGATGAATCACAAGGATGAGGCCGAGCCATGGTTTTGTTCCATACAGTGACGCGCCATTGCGTATTCCACATTCTGAGTGCGTATGGCTGTTTTGTGTTCAGTGATACGGGTCTTCAGACTGCGTTTAGTCTGGCCTACGTAAGACATCCCGCAAATGCACGTGAGAAGGTAAATCACGTGAGTTAACTTGCAATTAATGAATTGCTTTATGGGGATGGTTTGGCCCATGATGGGATGCTTGAACAACTTGGAATTCACTGTATTGTTACAGCACGCACAATTTCCACAGCGGTACATACCGGTCAAGGAGAGCCATGTTGACTTGTCTGGAGCACTGTGTGTTTGCACGATGGTGTCTCCAATGGTAGAGGCTCTGCGAAATGAGAAAAGGGGAGGAGTTATGGAAACATCTTGTAAGGTAGGTTCAGCCTGTAGGATGTTTCTGTATGATTTCTTTGATGTTGTGAGCGCAATGGTTGAATTCGGTAATGAAACAGATTCTTTGTTGTTGTTTATTTTTGGCCTTGTCACAAAGGAGTTCTGATCGCGGGGTTCTAGCTGCACGTTGGGCGGCTTGTTGGATTGTCGTCATGGAATAGTCTTTTTCTTTGAAACGATTTGTCATTTCTTCAGATTTCAGTGTAAAATCAATGGGGTTCGAATAGTTCCTTTTTATCCGTAAGAATTGGCCGGTTGGGATGTTAGATTTTACATGTTTGGGGTGGTTACACATAACATGTAGGATAGAGTTTCTTGACATTGGTTTTCTGAATATGGATGTTTGAATTTTATTAGTGGCATCTTTGCTGATAGTTAAATCCAAGTATGATATTTCTGCATAACTGGATTCTGAAGTGAATTTGAGAAAGGGTGAGCTGTTATTGATGTAAATTACTAAATCAGTTAGTTCAGTCGGGTAGCCATCCAAAAGCAGAAGAACGTCATCAATATATCTCTTCCATAAATTAATTTTAGAGTGATAAGGGTTAATGGTAGGGTCATGTAGGCCTATCACATTTTGCTCCCACCTACCGACAACCAAACGGGCAACATGCCACCCAAAGCTTCTAACAACACCACTGAGGAATATGTCACCATGGCTCAAGTTTGTGAATTGTTGGACCAGCAAAAAGACTTCTACAGAACTTTGCTTGAACAACAGGAAAAAAGCTTCAAAACTTGTGTACTGATCATAGTTGATTCTTCAAATAAGAGGATTAATGATCTGTCAAAGCAAGTCTATGATCTCAAGGTGAGTCTGGAAATGACCCAAAAGGAATTTGATGATTTTAAAATCTCATGTAAAACTTGGTCCAAGACCTGTAATGAAACCAGGACAGATTTGGACACAATTTGCAAAAGTATGATCTCAACCTCAGACAAGACAGACTATCTGGAGGGCCAGTCAAGGCACCATAATATTGTTGTAGATGACATTAAAGAGTCTGGGAAAGAAAAGGTGTCTGAATGAAGAAAAAGTGAGAGAACTATTCAGTGAAAAACTACATCTGGATCATTTGAAAATGGAGTTGGATTGGGCTCAAAGGACTGGGAAGCCAATGTCATCATCAGAAAGGCCCCGACCCACTGTGGTCAGATTTCTGCGGCTGAAGGACAAACTTTCTGTTCTGGATAAAGCTAAAAAATTTAAGGGCTCAGGCATCTTCATCAATGAGGACTTCCCTGAAGCCATCCGGCAAAGAAGGAAATAACTACTCCCAGCAATGAAGGCAGCTCGAGAAAGAGGTGACGCTGTATATTTGAGATACGACAAACTTATTGTCCATCCACCTACCCAAATCTCGCCACAACAAAGAAATACCAACGCTCAGAGTTTGGCTCATTAGTCACCACCCTTAGGCATTTATACAGTACTTTGATTACTTAACCTCACATCTACAGCACATTATTCTTAACACATACTATGGACTACAACAAATCTGATTTTGAAGGCCAGATCTTTAAGCCCTTTGATCCCTCCGCAATTGACTGTTACAATTTTGATGTTGACCCAGACCTACATTTTTTTTCATCATTTTATGCCTCTAACCTCTGTAGTTTTTATAATGAAACCCAGTTAAATGACGTGTTTCTATGCCTCCAAATATATTCCCTATTTTTCATTTGAATATAAGATGTCTTTCCAGCAACTATGATAAATCCATTCATTATTTATCTTAACTCAAACATTTTTTTTCTGTTATTGCTTTATCAGAAACATGGCTTACAGTGGACTCTAGAGAAATCTTTAAATTACCCAAATACAATTCGGTTCACTACATAAGAGAGAATAAATCTGGAGTTGGAGTATCTCTGTTTATTCATGGTGACTATGATTTTAAAATTAGGGATGATCTCTCTCTGAAGTCAGATAGGGCTGGAATCTGTTTTTTTTAGAGCTCTCTGGTGTCTCTGGTGGAAAGAATGTTATTGTTGGTGTTATTTATCGCCCACCTGAGTCTGTCATCAAAGATTTTAATGAAAGTTTGTCCAGTTCTCTTGACCTGATAAACAATGAGGATAAACTCTGTTACATTTTAGGAGATTTCAGTATTAACCTCTTTAAAAATAAATTAGATACCCTTACTGGGGATTTTCTTAATATTCTTTATTCTAGCTACTTTTTCCCCCTTATTCATAAATCTACACAAGTTAATAAAAATTCAGCAACTTTGATTGATAACATTTTAGCTAACTCTTTGAGTGAATGAATGCAATCTGTATCTTGTATTCAGACTTGTCAGATCACTTTCCTATATTCCAGTACTCTTTAATCAAGGTTAATAGAGCTAAACATATCAAGAAAATAATGCACAAAAGAATTATGAGCAAGTCAAATATTTCAGAATTTAAAGACATGCTTGCCAGTATTTCATGGGATGATCTATATGAGGAAAATAATGCTGATTTTGCGTATCAAAATTTTATGAAAGTTATTAGCTTTAGTTTCAATGAATGTTTTCCAATTGGCAGCCCTACCAAGAAATAGAAGAAATACAGTCAAGACCTCAATAAGCCTTGGTTTACAGTTGATTTACTGAAGCTGTTGAGGAAAAAGAATAAACTGTGCAGAAAATATGTCTCAAATCCTACTCCTCTTACCCATGGTGTTTATAAATCCTATAGAAATAAATATATTCATTCCATCAGATTTGCAAAAAAGAAATATTTCAGTGAAAAATTTAAGAGGTGTTCAAAAGATATTAAAACTGTGTAAAGTAATAAATCAGTTGTTGCAAAGAGAAAAGACTACCCCAGTGCTACCTTCAGTCTTTTTGGATGGAGAAAATTCTCTCAACAATCCATTTGATCTAGCTCAAAAATTTAATACATTTTTTGTTAATATTGGTTATGAATTAGCTAACAAAATGTCTGCTTGTCATGGTAATTCACTGGATTTTATTCCAAGAATTATTCCTATTATTCCTATTTTAAGCCCCCTGATATCCAAGAAATAAGTGACATAATTGATGAACTAAAAACATCTTCAGCTGGTCATGACAATATTTCTGCATTCCTTGTCTAACAGGTGAAACAGTCAATATTGCAGCCACTTGCTCACATCTTTTCTTTGTCTTTGAAAACAGGCGTGGAGCCAGCGGATTAAAAAGTTGTCAAAGTTATTCCTCTGTTTAAAGCAGATGATCCATGTTGTTTTAATAGACCCATATATATTTTGCCATTTTTTTCAAAAATATTAGAAAAAATTATATACCAAAGGATTCTTTTTCATCTAGATTCTAATTCAATTCTTTACAAACATCAATATGGTTTCCTAAAAAATCACTCTACTTATTTGGCTCTGCTTCACCTGATTAACAAAGGTACATCTTCACTTGATAATAATGAATTTACTTGTAGTATTTTCATAGACCTTTCAAAAGCTTTTGATACAGTTAATCATCATATTTTATTGGAAAAGTTGCATAAATATGGTTTTCACGATACTACGTACAAATGGTTAAAAATGATGTCTCCAACAGAAGACAGTTTGTTTGTGTTAAAGGTTGTTATTCCAATAAGGCCAGTCTACTTTGTGGGGTTCCGCAGGGGTCCATTCTTGGACCATTATTATTCCTTATTTATATTAATGATTTGTCTGTCTCAAATATCCTTTCTCCAATAATGTTTGCAGATGACACAACCCTAGTTCTCTCTCATTCAAATTTCAATTCACTGATAAAGGATGCTAATGCTGGTTTAACTGCCTACGCTACATGGTACATGAACTGTGCAGACTACGCAGAAGTATACATTTTTGCAGAATTACCAGTTGGTTGATTGTAGCCAGCTAGCTAAATAATATCACAGATTGGAGGGCAACTAACATGTGTGTTCAATACAAATTAATGGTAATTTTTTTTTCAGTCAGTTAAACTGACTGGACATTATTGTCTGGTGGGACCACATCTGTACAAATGTGCAATTAGGCAAATGTGCCTAATTAGAAAACCAGGGTTAGTTGGCCAAGTGTCATGTTATGTTACCTTAGCTAACATTAGCTAGCTCTCCTACTAGTGAAATGGGATGTTGCTAGCTAAACATAAGCTTTTAGACGCAGCCTCTGGTTAGCTGTTTTGAATTATTCTGGTTTACTGGATGCGTAGGCACAAGCTAATTGCTTTCTCTAGAACTATAAAGGTCAGTAACAAAATCTAATTACGTGGCCTGTGCATGCTGCACAAGTACATGATCAGCCCGTTCACGAGTGCTGCACACAACGCAAATAGGGACTGAACTCATATATCAATTACCCTCCACTGTGTGATATTATTTAGCTAGCTGGCTACAATCAACCAACTGGTAATTCTGCAAAAATACAGTAATTGTGTGGGCACGCTCGTTAGCTATCATCAGGACTGTTTGCTATAGAACAACTAATATAAAACTGTTAATGCTGTGTCATGGGATTTTTAGTGCTCAATCACTATCTCTGCTGAAGAAGTGTGCGAGAGAAAACAAAAAAAACAAAAGACACTGTGTTTACTATCTGGACTCAAGACGCTGCTGTGTTTAAATGTTCTTTATTTTACGCAAGATCAAGCGGGAGAGTACTTCACACAGTATGTGGAATGAGTCTCAACATGACATGCAGTGAAATGGCCCTTTATGCCCTTCTAACATCATCAGATACTGCCTTTCTGTAATTTTCCTTCTCACCACCACCCTGACCTCGGGGTCATGCCTGGTTCACAATGCTTATCTTCGCCCCTTGACCAGGCCTCTAAATCAATTAGGATCTACTTCTTCATCTGGAAAACAACTGCTGTTTTCACATTCTTCCAAATTGGGACATTAGCTGAACAAAAACAAGTTTTAGTTGATTCTAGACACACACATAGTTTTCTTTGTTTAAATATAAGCACATCTGGGTAGTGTAGAGATATAAGCACTCGCCTGCCACCATAGAGACCCGGGTTCAATCCCTGGCAGCGGTACTTCCGGCTTGGTCAGACATTCCTGGGTTACTGCATGGGACAACCAGCTCTAACCTCACTAGGAAAGGTTTACATATGCCATTTATTACAAATATGAGTATTAATTAGCAGGAAACATGTCCGCGCTATGCTTATGCACTGAAAAGTTCACGATAATCTAATAGTGTTTATTACAATTAAATGTATATAATTGAGTTTAAAACTTGAAAGAATTATTTTTAAAAAAAGGCAGTTGTCAGTTATGGGGAATCCAGTCTGAATCCAGTTTTCTGGACCTTTAATGATGAACTAACTGTATAGGCCTACATTGCTTAATGTTTTTTTTCTTTTTACTCAAGATCATTGACTCAGTTATGCTTGTGGTCAAGAGGTGAATATCAGACAGCTGCCTGTCCTGTGTTTTTAGTTCATTTTTCTTTTAGATTTTCTCCACCATACTACTCTCTTCGGTGATTATTGGTAATGATGAGCTACAGTATATACACATCTCAACAAAAAAATGTTTTCAACATACAAAAATGTTATCTGCATAGTTGCGTGTCATCTGCATAACAGTGATAATTAACACCATGACAGCTTGTGATGTCCCCAAGAGGGAGCATGTACTTGGAAAAACCAAAGGACCCAACACCGATCCTTGAGGTACTCCAAAGTTTACCCTGAAATACTCAGAGGAATTATTATTTACCCTAACAGCCTGAGATCTGTCCGTGAGATAGGATTTAAACAACATAAGGGTTTGCCCATTGATACCAACTTATTTTGGAGGAGGATATGGTGGTTTATGGTATCAAAGGCAGCAGTCAGGTCAAGCAGGACAAAAACAGAGATACATCCACAATCAATGGAGGGAAACTGATCGTTCAGTACCCGGGCAAGGGCTGTCTCAGTGCTGTGATGCTTCCTAAAACCAGACTGAAACCTCTCATACACATCATTTTCTTGTAAAAAGAAGAGAGTTGTAGTGCTACAATTTTATCCAGAATCTTTGATAGAAATGGGCGATTTGATATAGGTCTATAGTAAGCCAGGTCTGTCCGATCCAAATTTGATCTCTTCAGAAGCTTGATTTCTGCCTTCTTTAAAGATATGGGAACATAGCTGGATAACAGTGAAGAGTTAATCATATGAAGAATTGGTTTGTTAAGAACAGGAAATAGCTCCTTCAGTAGTTTTGTGGGTATTGGGTCAAGAGTGCAAGTGGTTGATTTGGCAGAAGAAACTAGTTTGATTAGTTCACTCAGAAGTATGGGAGTAAAAATATGAGACTTTCCCTAACAAGTTGCACTTTTCAATCAAAGTTAAAAACGTATCTGTTTGCCGTTGCTTTTAATAAATATTGGGAAACCTACACTGTAAGTTTTAGTTTTAATTTTTCCCTCAACCTTTCATTATGCCATTTGGTTATGGTGTATGTTCTCCAGCTTTGTCTCTAAAAATAGGAAGACTACCATCAATTGCCGCAGTCAGAAAATCGCCATTCTCTCTACTCAGTTCATTTCCATTTCCTGGATTACTGTAAGATACAATTTAAATATCTCTTCAGTGTATCTCTCAGAAGGCAGAGAACTCAGCAAACAGATTAGATCCCATACCTAGGGCTTGCATTACAGCTTTCCGAAATATTTCTGCAGCATCACCCATTGCTTGGGTGGACTCAAACCTTGTTGTAGCCCATGCTGAATATTTATGATTTTTGCTTAGACTTGTCTAAACTGTTTTGGGACATTTAGCTCTAATTCGAGTACACAAATGAAAAGCGCACAGACCGCCTACTGCCATGTACTTCTCTATCTTACTCCAAAATGCTGAATTTGGGTTCTGTCTCTGCAAATCAGGTAGCCCTTCAACTATAATTTGTAAATCAGATGGGCTAAGAAGGGTGTGTTTTAACACCGCAACCATTGCATGCGTTTTTGCCCATCTGTGGGTCAGGAATTGTGTCATCAGCCACAGGTGCTATTGAGGGATTTAAAGAATCTTTTGGTGAAGCAGTGTTTTATTGCTTTGTTTCGGGGCTCAAAAAAGGATAAGCAGTGGTAGATTGGATAAATGTTTTTATTTTTTTTATTTTTACATTTTAAATCTTCCTTACATTGTTTCAGCTGTTTATCATATTCTTTTTTTTTGTTCCTACCATATCATTATTGTGCTTTCATGGCACAACACAACACACATTACAGCTTCTTTCTTTTTTTCATGTATTTATTAGGGCTGCTCCACCACTCAGTCATAGCTTGAGCAAGAGTTTGATCAGTTTGTGCTTTCAAAGCAAAATGTGGATTATCCTTAATCATACCACTATATCTAGGTACAATCACTTCTATACCATCTTTTCCTAATCTCTTCACTTATCATCTCTTTCTTCGTCGCTAGTCCAGCGATTTGTAACACTTCAGAGATTTTCAGATTAGCCATTATGAACAATACACAGCTAGAACAAAGGTGTTTAAATACTTGTCTGTAGCTATGTCCCCATGTGTAAGAGGGTTGCTAAGGGTAAGAAAATTGTTTTCTTCTCTATCATATTAAAGGGAATACAGGAGAAATTCCTATGTGTGTTACTATTATTATTATTATTATTATTATTATTGGTATTTCTTTTTTTTAACCTTACTCCCTTATTTTGGGCTCATATAGTGTCCGTGGTCCTTGGGCTATTAGACCAAAACCTAAACAAAGTTTATAGCACTATTTAAAATAATTTTATTATAGATAGGCTATTATGTTCTGTATAGGATATATTGTGTATAGCATATATAGCAAGCATATCACGTAGACGTAGCACAACAATACAGTGTTATTCTGCAGCCATTCAAGCACTTCAACTCGCGCACATAAAGTTTACAGACACAAAGAAAAAATTGAGCTCAGAACAAGCAAACAGTGCACTTTTTCTTGTGCATTCACTCGCATTGGCAAACAACCAAGGTACTCCTTTTGCATACACATTGGCACACAGCCCAGTTTCTCGCAACATACAGACTAGTCACTAAAGCAATCGCCCCTTTTACAAACGCGGCCCAGAATGTACATTCTACAACTTGGCGCTTGAAAGCACCCAATAACTGCTTCAAATACCTGAGGACTGGAAGTAAGGTAAT
The DNA here is from genome assembly GCF_018555375.3 of Anguilla rostrata. NCBI lineage: Eukaryota > Metazoa > Chordata > Actinopteri > Anguilliformes > Anguillidae > Anguilla > Anguilla rostrata. The sequence continues at coordinate 23,473,378 of NC_057937.1, forward strand.
ATAATACCAATATATACGAAAGGGGATCATACTGATCCAGGAAACTACAGGCCTGTCAGTTTAACTTGCATCACATGTAAAATACTGGAATTTATCATTAGAGACAAGTTGCAAATATTTCTTGAAAATAGCAACATCCTAAGGGATAGCCAGCATGGCTTTTGTAAGGGAAGGTCCTACCTGACAAACCTTCTGGTATTCTTTGAAGAAGCAATTAAGTGTTTTGATTATAATAAGGCTTATGATATTATCTATTTAGATTTCCAAAAGGCATTTGATAAAGTACCACATGAGATTGTTAGTAAAATAAGACTGTAGGAATTAGAGGACGTATTTCAGAGTGGATTCGGAAGTGGCTACAGGGTAGAACACAAAGAATAGTAGTAGGAGGGATTTTATCTGAGCAGGGAACTGTTGGAAGTGTCCCACAAGGATCGGTACTGGGACCACTGCTCTTCCTCATTTATATGAATGACCTTGACAGGGACATATAAAGTACATTAGTCAAATTTGCAGATGATACAAAACTTGGGAGGCCCACCTAATGGTTTGAAATCTACGAAAGTATTCCAAGAAGATTTCAATAAAATCCAGAAGTGGGTGGGAACCTGAATGAAATTTAATATAGCCAAATGTAAAGTTCTGCATGTGGGAAATAAAAACATTAGGCAGAATTACTTCATGGGAGGAACAGTATTGGTATATGTGCTCAGTTTGAAAAAGACTTGGGAGTAATGGTTGATCAAAGCCTTTCAGGTTCTAGGCATTGTGCTGTAGCTGTAAAAAAGGCCAACAGGATGCTGGGATATATAACCAAAAGTATTCAGTATAAATCCAAGGACATTATACTTATCTTATACAATACATTTGATAGACCACACTTGGAGTATTGTGTGCAGTTCTGGGGACTGTACTACAAGAAAGATATAGAGGCTCTGGAAAAAGTTCAAAGAAGAGCAACCAAATTGATTCCGGGTATGAAAGATAAAAGCTATAATGCCTATAATGAAAGACAAAATGGGCATAAACCCTCAATTTAAAGAGAGGGGTTTGGGTGCTGGTATTACAAGTTAATTGAATTGCATGTTTATTATAATGCTGTGGGTTTTGCCTCTTATTGGCTGTGTTTGCCTACAGGTCAACACACGTTCTGGCCTCACCCAAAACTGCGCTCCTGCACCTCCTGATATTCTGCCAAACAACAGGTGAGTGAAATTTCAGTAATTATCCATTGGCTTTACCCACATTTGAGAACAGAACTTATTTGATTTATTGATATACTGTATGTCTTGAGTTGCTGTATATTTATAAGATTGGTTAAAAGGAGCTTTGTTCCGTTATCTTCTTTTTGCCCAGTTAGCTGCAGAATTGATCAGTGTAATATGAGTGTAGCTGTATGTTTATTAAACACTGACTTTCCGCCTCCAGAATATAAATTTACATCATGTTCCGCACATATACACACAAATACATGCATGCACACACCTGCTCACACTAGAGTTTGGGGCTACAATTTATGCATTTTTTGCCAGGGAATGTGTTTGGAAGGAATTCAGTTTATCAGACAAATAAATAGAATTCTGGCCTTATTTATTATCAATAAGTTCATAATTGGCAGGTGTGTTTAACAATATGTAATAATGTAATCTCGCATTCTTGGACAAAGATTATCATAAAAATTAAATATAAAAATGTACAACAGGATGCACTGGGGTAAGAAAAATAGGCAATTTGCATCAGTATGCATTTTAGTCATTGTGAGTAAATGTTTTCTCAAAATAATTTTTTTTTCCAATTTTTTCTTTAAAAGAAGCTGGTATGATCTTGCATCATTAGTTGTTTATTTTGATGTATTTGCATGTGATTAGAGGAATCATATCTTACTTATAACATTAAAAAAAACTCTTTAATGCAATTCCTGCTATTCACCACAGTGAGTGGGCCTAGTTGGATAGAAGAAAATGCGATAATTTGCTTTAGCCTGCGTTGCAGACCAATGCATTTTAGAAGACAATAAAATAATTTGCTGATCATTAAAAGCTCATCTTTTGGGTTCAAGTTCATCAAGTTTTGACAGAATAAAATCAAAATATTATTGCCAATCATTTTTTATACCTTTTATTGGCAACGATAGGTCATGGTGTGGAGGGGGCCAGCAGCTAACTTTAAATTGAATCTCTTGTACAGTTGAGGCCAAAAGTTTACATACACCTAGGCTAAAGATATTCAAACTCATTTTTTCACAACTCACAACTCTATGTTACCATTTCTTTTGGCAAGTCAATTAGGGCATCTACTTTGTTCACATCAGAGGTAATTTTAAAACAATCCATTAGAGACAGATTTATTTCAGCTTTAATTCACTATATCAGAATTTCAGTGGGTCTAAAGTTTACGTGCACCAAGTTGACTGTCTCTTTAAATAGTCTGGAAGATTCCATAAATTGATGTAATGACTTTTTAGAAGCTTCTGCTTGGCCAATTGTCATAATTAGGAGTTAATTGAGAGTTAATTGGCACCCGTGGCTGTATTTAAGGACTTACCTTTAGAAGCACTGCCGTTTTGCCCATGATACCATCGGAAAATCCAAGCAACCTCAGCTAAGACCTCAGAAAAATAATCCACAAGTCCACTTCCTCCTTAGGCGCAATTTCCAAACAACAAGGGAACCACAAGCATCTCTACAAACAATTGTATGCAAATATAAAAATTTTGGGACCACACAGACACTGCATAATTCAGGAAGGAGGCACAAATTAACTCCAAGCGCTGAATGAACTTTGGTCCGAATGGTTCAACTGAACCCCAAGACAACAACAAAGGAACTGGTGAAGGAGTTAGAGGCATCAGGTACCAAAGTATCTACATCCACCATTAAGAGTGTCCTACATCGCCATGACTTGAAAGACTGTCACGCAAGGAAGAAGCCCCTGCTCCAAGATCGGCATAAAAAAGCCAGAATGAAGTTTGCAGGTGATCACCAGGACGAAGACCTTGCCATTTGGAGGAGTGTTCTGTGGTCAGATGAAACAAAAATTGAACTGTTTGTTCATAATGATCAGCGCAATATATGGAGGAAAAAGGGTGAGGCTTTTAATCCGAGGAACATCATCCAAATGTGAAGCATGATGTTGTGGGGGTGTTTTGCTGGAAAAGGGACTGGTGCACTTCAGTAAATAGATGGCATAATGAAGAAGGAGGATTATCTAGAAATACTGAAGCAACACCTGAAGACATCAGCTAGAAAGTTGAAACTTGGTTGCAACTGAGTCTTCCAGCAGGACAATGATCCTAAGCATACCTCCACAGTTGTAACAATAGGGCTTAAGGCAACAAAGTGTAAGTATTGGAGTGGCCATCACAAAGCCCTGACCTGAATCCCATGGAAAATTTTTGGACTGAGCTGAAAAAGCATGTTTGAGCAAGGAGGCCCACAAACCTGTCTGAGTTACACCAGTTATGTCAGGAGGAATGGGCAAAAATTGGATTGTGAGAAGCTTGTGGAAGGCAGCCCCAAGTGTTTGATTCAAGTTAAGCAATTAAATGGCAATGCCACCAAATACTAACAAAGTCTATTAAACTTTTGACCCACTGAAAACCTGATATAGTACATAAAAGCTAAAACAAATTTGTCTCTTAGCTATTATTTTGAAATGACCTCTTATGGAAATAAAGTAGATGCCCTAATTGACTTAACACAGGAAATGTATGGTAACATGAAATGTGTGGAGTTGTGAAAAATTGAGTTTGAATGTCTTTAGCCTCGGTGTATGTAAACTTTTGGCCTCAACTGTATGTTTTAGTGCCGCTTGAGATTAGCCGCATAACCTTATCCTCCTGATGCAGGTTCTCAGTGCAGTTTTGATCCGATAGAAACTGCTCCATGCCTACTGCTTCATGCCTGCTGAGCTTACCAACTGTAGTGTGAGTGATGGCAGTGATAAGTTGAGACACAATGAGTCGAAGGCATATTTGAAATTCTAAGCATGGTTATTTGGTAAATGGTAAATGGACTGCATTTATATAGCGCTTTTATCCAAAGCGCTTTACAATTGATGCCTCTCATTCGCCAGAGCAGTTAGGGGTTAGGGGTTAGGTGTCTTGCTCAAGGACACTTCGACATGCCCAGGGTGAGGTTTGAACCGGCAACCCTCCGACTGCCAGACAATCGGTCTTACCTCCTGAGCTATGTCGCCCCCTATTTCCTGTACAGCCCAGAAATATCAATTTTGTTTATTTATTATTTTGTTTATATCAATTTTATTTATTTTTTATTGGTGGAAGGCTTTACATTTTCTGGACTTTGATCATTTTTACAAGCCAAGAACAATACACATGCACACGCATGCACATACACAGACACTCAAACACACACGCATGCATACACATACCCTTTCACATGAAACCATAGATGTAGACTTATATCCAAACCTGTGCTTTTAAAGTACTGTCACATACTGTATTTTGGAAATTAAAACCAATTCCATGTGTTTTTGTGAATTATTGTGTTTTTACTTGCACAGTTTAACAAAGTCATCAGCTGAGCTGAAGAAGATCCTGACAAATGGACAGGTGTGTCTTTGTGTGTATTAAATATATTTATAAATGCATACTGTTATTTTTACATGCAGTTACACAATTAAATATGTAAATGTGCAAATATATACTTCTGTCTTTACAGTTCCTATGGAGCTAGTTCTCTGGTTGCAACCACGCTCTTGTATTCATAGCTTTTTTATTTCCGATTTTTTTTCTCTGTACCTTTTAGGCCGTGTTCCTTAACAAAGGGGCTACACATTTTAAATGTTATTCCTACCTGGAGATATATATAGGACATATAGCAATGATTTTCATTTTTTATCTTCTTTATTTTCTTGTGGTTATTGCCTTGAAATTCCACCTAACTCATGATCTTTATTATTCATTATTAAAATAAGGTATTGTAAGCAGAGGTGTATGCTGCAGCTAATGCTAGCTAGGTGTTAGTTATTAAATGGAGCAATAGTAAACGAGGAACGGCTCAGCTAACTTGTTGCTTGTGTTTGTTTGGCTTATCAAGTTAGCCAAGCCGGCCTTTGAGGTACACAGCCTACAGTTGAGGCCCAATGTTTACGTACACCTAGCCGAAAGACATTCAAACTTATTTTTTCACAACTCCACACATTTCATGTTACCATACATTTCCTGTGTTAAGTCAATTAGGGTATCTACTTTATTTCCATGAGAGGTAATTTCAAAATAATAGCTAAGAGACAGATTTATTTCAGCTTTTATGTCCTATTTCAGATTTTCAGTGGCTCAAAAGTTTACATACACTTTTTTTGTATTTGGTGGCATTGTCTTTTAATTGCTTAACTTGAATCAATCGCTTGGGGTAGCCTTCCACAAGCTTCTCACAATACTAGCCAGAATTTTTGTCCTGACAGAGCTGCTCGGACACGCTTTTTCAGTTCAGTCCACAAATTTTTTATGGGATTCAGGTCAGGGCATTTTGTGGTAGCCACTCCAATATTTCACTTTGTTGTATTTAAGCCATTTTGTTACAACTTTGGAGGTATGCTTAAGATCATTGTCCTGCCAGAAGACCTAGTCACGACCAAGTTTTAACTTTCTAGGTGATGTCTTGCTTCAGTATTTCTTGATAATCATCCTTCTTCATGATGCCATCTATTTTCTGAAGTGCACCAGTCCCTTTTCCAGCAAAACACCCCCACAACATGGTGCTGCCACCCCCATGCTTCACAGTTGGGATGGTGTTCTTCGGATTAAAAGCCTCACACTTTTCCCTCCATAATGCTGATCATTATGGCCAAGCAGTTAAGTTTTTGTTTCATCTGACCTGAGAACACTCCTCCAAAAGGCTAGGTCTTCATCCTGGTGATCACCTGCAAACTTAATTCTGGCTTTTTTATACTGGTCTTGGAGTAGGTGCTTCTTCCTTGTGCGACTGCCGTTCAGGCCATGGCGATGTAGGATTCTCTGTTGGATGTAGATACCTTGGTACCTGATGCCTCCAACTCCTTCACCAGTTCCTTTGTTGTTATCTTTGGGTTCAGTTGAACCTTTTGGACCAAAGTTTGTTCAGCTCAGAGTTAATTTGTGCCTCCTTCCTGAACGATGCTGTGTCTGTGCAGTCCCAAGATTTTTATATTTGCATACAATTAATTGTACAGATGCTTGTGGTACCTTCAGTTGTTTGGAAATTGCTCCTAAGGAGTAACCGGACTTGTGGAGGTCCATAATTTTTTTTCTGAGGTCTTGGCTGAATTGCTTGGATTTTCCCATTGTATGAAGGGCAAAACGGCAGTGCCTTTAAAGGTAGGCCCTTAAATACAGCCACAGGTGCCAATTAACTCCTAATTATGACAATTAGCCAATTAGGAGCTTCTAAAAAGTCATTACATCAATTTATGGAATCTTTCAGACTGTTTAAAGAGACGTTCAACTTGGTATGTGTAAACTTTTGACCCACGGGAATTCTGATATAGTGAATTAAAGCTGAAATACATCTGTCTCTGATTGTTTTAAAATTACCTCTGGTGTGAACAAAGTAGATGTGCTAATTGACTTGCCAAAAGAAATTTATGGTAACATGAAATGTACAGAGTTTTGAAAAATTACGCCCAATACCCAATACGAAGGCAGGTGCCTCTAAAGATAGCGTTTTAACGGTAAAGGAACTTCAAAAGGCAACAAATTTGGGACGCACTTTAATGGCAGTACGACATCACAGAGAGTTCAGGAAACCAACACGAGATCAGTGTTCACTGTTACAACCATAGACTGTATACAAATTACCAACGGACAGACTCAGCGCATATAAATACGGATTCTGTTGTTGTAGCCACAGTTGTTCTGATTCTTTATTTAACCTCTTAGTGCAAAGCCCCTAGTGGTCGGCACGCCGGCGTGCCGAGATTACTAAACTCAGACATCCGGTGCTACTGCAACCAAAGTATGAGTTTAAAACAGAAACGTGTTGTTTTACTTTCATTAGTAGACGATACACGACAACTATTGTCGCTCTGGTTGTTCATTTAACACGCACCCCCTCCCTGCAGTCTCATCTACAAAACACCCCCCACCCTTGACAATAATGGACAATATTGTCTATTTTGGCATTCATAAAAATATTCTTTCAGCACTAAAAAATCATATTCCGTCATAGCAACAAGATAAACCCGACAGTTGCCCTAAATATGCCTATACACCAGTGAAAACGCTGCTCACTGAATAACGAAATAAACAAGAAAGTTTTTTAAAATGATACCGTGTCATTCTACAGTCAATATCTGGGACTAAATATTCTATAAATATACAACCTCATTGTTGGTTTTACGTGTAGAGATGTCCTTTTTGAGACTACGTGGTCATATACTGTCTTGGACAATCCGTTTGGGAAATATACGCGCATTTGTGACGCCTGGGTATCTTCCAAAATAGCTGTGCGTAATACCACACCTGTTGTTTACGGTGTAATCGCCCTTTTTAGTACAGTCTGGCTTGATTGACAATTCATTTATTCAGTAGGTGAGAGTATAAGCTTTCTAACGATGTATAACATGTCTAATGCTGCTTTTGGAATACTGTTTTATAGGTCAGCGTAACAGAAAATATTCTTAGCATCGCATTCACTTACGCATTCACTCTGTGGTAGCGAAACGTGGTCAACGATATTTCGTAATTTCTTGGAAAATACTATCGTTATTGCGGACTTCTGGACATAGCTAAGCCATATGTTTGCTGATAGACCTAGCTGACATCGTTTTCTGGGGCAAAACAGAAGCGAATAGAACTGTATCATTGATACTGTCTCTGTCTCCATCTACTGAACATAGATTAGATTTCATCATTGCTATGTATTACTGCTCAAAATATTTCGGTTATATACGTTATTTTTTAAATTGAGTATCTTTAAATAGGTTAGTGGTGTTATATAATGTGGATATTGCACACTAATGTAAGCGTTAGATGGTAGTGTAATAGTTTTTGTGAAGCATGCAACAGTGATGACGTGAGAGTTGGAACATTGCGAAAAGGTGGTGGACGATTGTGAAAATTGTTTTCGTGTCGTCCTATCCCCATACAAGAAAACATACGAAAGTACAGAGTATAGAAATACACACATGAGTTAATTATTACACATTTAGGTACTGTACCGCATTGTGTGAGATTTTGGATATGTTTCTGGACCCCTAGATATTTTAGACCACTGTACTGATGGAAAGCTTGTAATTCCCACTTGAAAATTATGCAACAGTGAGTTTCTTGAGTCAAAACAGTTGATTTGTAGTGAAATATGTGACTATGTTGTGATTTACAGCAATGCATAATTTAGACATTTCAGATAGATTTGGAGACGCTGGGTACACTGCTTAGTTTTTGCTTCATACATCCATAGTAGTTCTACATATCCACTCTTAGATTTTATGAACTTGTGGTCAAGTTTTTGATCCAGCACATGTATAGTTTAACCTGCTGTATATATGCAGTCTCTCAGTATTTCATTGCGAACTAAAAAAGAGCAAATTCATTTTTGATGTTTTGTATAGACAATTGCATTTGTGGCACTTTATTTCTTCCAAAATTATGAATATAAACTAATTTGCGTTAGTTTTGTAAATTGTACAAATGTCTTGCTTCATGTAAGCCATTTTTCACGTCTCTGTGGTGTTCACATCTGGAGTTATACAGCTTTAAATAGGGTACCCCCTAAATGGAGGATTGGCAAGATTTGGCTTGTGCGCTAAGGGGTTATGGACAATTTGGAAGTCACGTCTGTTTATGTGGACTTACGTGTGGCTTGACTATGAGTTGCCAACTTGAGTGCCCATCTCTGGCCTGATGTGTGTACATTAAGGGTACACCATACACGTGTTAGGGTGTGCTGTGAGTTTTACTCCTGTGAGAAGAGGAAGATATGAGCTCTGGGGAGAAGATTTGCCCTTTGAGTGCTGCACCATTCACCTACTGTAATTGCTTGAAAGTTGCTGTGTGGATGTCATTGAATGTCTGTGTATGCGCATGCATGAGTGAACGCATCAGTGAGATGGATTTACAGTATTAATCAGAATGGGATTGAGAGTGGGGATGAGAAGCGTGTCTGCTGTACTGCCATCTTATGAACTGGATATAAATGTTGTATTGGTCTCTTCTGCTATCAAAGAATTTTAAATGACCTGGTGTTTTATGGCCTCCCACATGGACTCCTCTTTGTCTTCCCTAGATACAATGCCACACCTCTTATCTTTTTTCCTGCACTTCCCTTCTTTTATTTGTCCAGATAAATGAGCAGGACATCAGAATCCAGGGGCTGCTGGGACATGGCAATGGAGGAACTGTATACAAGTGAGTCTCCTTAAAAATGGATCTGAGACTTGTTGAACAACACACTGAGAACATTTATCTCATTCCAACTGATTCGTTCCAGCGAAATAAAATGTCCCAACATTACCAAAATGTAAATTAAAATGCAATCATCCATTTAATATTTCCCTTTCTTTAATGTCTGAATGCTGCCATAATGAAAATTAAAATGTTAATTTGACATTTGAATGACATTTTCTTCTTGTGACTACAAGTGACTACAAAAAGTGCCAGTATTCAGATTGAAATTCTTTATTCAGATTGACAATTCATTTTTTGTGCCTTGAGTACTATGCTGCCAAAAGTGAAAATAGACGTACTATTTGGATGAACATTTTCATTTCCTCTATTAAATATGAATATGAAATAAAAGCAAACAATAACTGGTGGTTTAATCATTCAAAGACTGTCAAAGAGCGGTTCATTTGCACCACCACCGGAGGACAGTATTTTATCCAAAACAGTCTTGGGAACAAGGGAAGTTAGTCATAGATCAAACTATGGTTGTTTCCCAATTTAGGCTTCAGCCTCTTGCAAATTTCACTTGGGAGGATGTGACGCATGTACAAATAGAACAGTATACACTTGTGTTTAGTGTGTGGGAGGGAGCGAGGACAGAGCGGGTCATTTGAATTGAGACCAACTTCGCTCCCATTTATGCTCTGCAGTTTGGGAGGTAATCTTACTGCTGCACAAAGCTTTAATCAGTCACATACTGTGGGATGTAAAACACCTTTAAAATGTCTGCTCTCAACCTGTTTCCATTTATGTCTCTTTATCATTAATTAAGCGATTAACTCTATAAAAATATCAAAAAATATAGCAAGGTTTGTGTGCTTGCTGTTTTCTTTGTCATAAGATTTTATTGTTTTAAAATATATGTAGTGACAATCGGTGTGCTGTAAAAAGGGGGGGAAGTAAAGGATTACCTTTAAACCAAACAGTACTCAGTTTCCATTTATCTTGCTTGATTAACAATACAACAATTAATTCACTGAATAATCAAGTCCAATTTATAGCCTATAATGGTTAAGAAATGATAATGACAGAGGTAACTATACATGAAATTGTTTATATATAATAATAATTAGCAAAAACAATCCCAGTGCTTTCTCTGAATTTGTATCTCAGATTATATAAACATTTTCTTCTCATCACGTTAAAGAATGTGTCATTCATTTTCAAAGAGCATGCAATTTAGTGAAACATGTAAATTGGGAAACATGTCGTTGTCTGCAATGCATAACTCATAATTGAAACTAGAAAAATGATTTTATGAATATCTGTGCTCTTCATTGAGCATTTAATCTGCAGAATCTTCACATGACATAACACATTTTATGTCATCGGAAATGTGGATAGAGGAAAATTGACCCTCAAAGTCATTACAAACTACTAGTAAATTTCTTACCTAAGTTACTCTGACCGAACATTACATTGTCTGCTCAGGACTGGTCCTGTACAAATAATTAGAAAACTGGACATTTTGAACAAAAACGTCTGGCAACCCTAGTCGATATGTTGTTAGATCTTACCCAGCTCAGCTGTATCTTCCTTAGATACAGCTTGGTACCTGTTGCCATAGACTAGAAAGTGCTTGTGGCTTGTGCTTAGGAAGATACCAGCCACCATTTGCCATTAAAGATGATTCATGATGCTGCTGTCCAAGTTCTCTCATGTTACTCCTCTGCTGAGATCACTCCACTGGCTACCAGTTGCTGCCAGGATCAGGTTGAAAGTCCTGACCCTCACCTACACTGCAGCCAACAGGACTACTTACCTACTTACAGGACATGATTCAAACCTACACACTCGCTCGTTCCTACCACGGAGCTTCTTCACCCTACCTCCCCAGTGGTGGAACAAACTCCCTGTTCCTCTACGGACCACTCAGTCACTGCCCATCTTCCGTCATGGTCTGAAGACGCATCTCTTCAGACTATACTTGGACTAACTATCACCACTCTGCAGGGCACTCCCAATCTAGGATCGCTCTTATGACTTACTTACTTATCCTTCCACTTTTTGTATCTGTTAGGATCATTAGGGGTCCAAGCAGCGAAGCTGGTGGAACCCTATTGTATCGGTTAGGATTATTAGGGGTCCAAGCAGCAAAGCTGGTGGAACCCTATTGTATCTGTTAAGATTATTATTAGGGGTCCAAGCAGCGAAGCTGCTGGAACCTTATTGTATTTGTTAGGATTATTATTCTTATTTTTCTCCGCTAAAAGTGTCTGAGGCTCAGCAACCATAAGTCCTAGAGTATGGTTTCTCAACGGGGGCGTTCTGAGATTGCAAGGGGGGGCGCTGGAAGCACAATGGATGAGAGGGGGGCGTTGTGGCCATTACGGGGGGCGTTTGCCCAATATTAATGTTCAAAGAGAATATTGCAGGTTGGAGACCCCAGTGTGAATCAATGTGTAGGAAAATGATGGAGGAACTAGATTTTCATAAAAAAAAAAATACTTATATATACTACACTACACTACAGTGGCTTCTGGAGTCATTTTTGTGAGAGAATTTTACTTCCGCATCTAAAAACGCCAAACCGGAAGTGACGTAGCAGAAGGGAGGGCGGTCATGTTGAACAATAAAGAAGAATGGATCTCAACGCTAGTTTTTGACACTGAAGAGGTTGTAAATGTTTATGCAAACGCATATCACGGACCACAGCCTTATAATTATCAGCCTGCTAGGCGTCCAAGAGACCGGGAACAGACCAGGGTTAGAAGGAATAATGGTCAGAAGAGAGAAATTGAGTTGTGGTGTGAGGAGAACCAGTGGAGAACTGGGCAGGTGTCTTGGTATCCACATTATATAATACCACTAACCTATTTAAAGACACTCAATTTAAAAAATAAAGTATAACCGAAATATTTTGAGCAGTAATACTTACAAAGCAATGATGGAATCTTATATTTTCGGTAGATAGAGACAGAGACAGTAAATCAATGGTACAGTTCTATCCGCTTCTGTCTTCCTCCAGAAAACGATGTCAGCCAGGTCTATCAGCAAACAAATGGCTTAGCTATGCCCAGAAGTCCTCAATAATAATAGTATTTTCCAAGAAATTATGAAAAATCGTTGACAACGTTTCGTTAGGTGCAGCGTCTTTTACTGCTACCACAGAGTAAGTGGATGCGATGATGAGAAAAATTTTGGTTGCTGACCTATAAAACGCTATTCCAAATGCAAAATTAGTCATGTTATACATTGTTAGAAAGCTTATACTCTCACCTACTGAATAAATGAATTGTCAATCAAGCCAGACTGTGCTAAAAAGGTCGACAACGCCGTAAACAACAGGTGTGGTATTACGCACAGCTACTTCTGAAGGTACCCAGGCATCACAAATGTGCGTATATTTCACAAACTGATTGTCCAAGACAACATATGACCACTCAGTCTCAAAAGGGACATCTCTACGCGTAAAACCAATGATAAGGTTGTATATTTATTCAATATTTAATCACAATATTTTTATGAATGCCCAGATAGACAATACTGTCCATTATGTCATGGGTGGGGGTCTAAAATGAGCGCCACACACAACCGCGTTTTTGGTAACAGATGCAGCAGTGAAATCCCGTCTCTTCACCTGCACAAAACGCATCCAGGCACGAAAGCTAGCACCGTTCCTTTTCCTGGTAGGAAGGCTGTAGTTTGTGCAACCTGCACAAACACAATAATTTACCATGATGATACACGGTGAAATGCAATATAAAACTACTGAAAAAAGACCAACGCACTATATCACAACTGCTCAGACTCACTACTACTGCACATTGGGCGATGTGGGAAAAAAAAGGCGTTTTTAGGAGCTTTGCTCAAAACGGCCAATATTTCCTCTGAGTTTGTGCCCTTACGTCTTGTAAAAATGATTAAATCCTGCATTAACTTTTCAAATTGTCATTTTCAGACAAGGTTAAGTATACATTTCGTAAAAAATTTTACCTGCAAGGTGCTCTTTAATATTTCAGCTGTCCTCTTACTGTTGTGCTTTCCGTTGTGAAACACGTTTGACTGGTCTGTATCATTTTTCTGTGTCATTGCCCGTAGCAGTTGGCTAATTCATAGGCATATTTATGAGGAAATAATTGCTGGGCTATAGGCTGCCGCTATTGTGGCCAAAACATTTTTTCCTGTACAATCGCCTAGGCTTGTTTGATCTATGAAAAAACACAGCATATGCCCCAAAATAAAAAGAGCATGCCAAATTGTTACGAGATGTAGGCTACTGAGGTAAACAGAGAAACAAAAGGTAGGAACCAGGATAAACAAGGATGAGTTATTTAATTAACTATAATAAAATAAGCACGATTACAACGACCACAGCCAGCAAATGTAAGGCACTGAATACAAAAGATTAGACAAGTCATAAGTCATTTGCCCTCTGGTGGCAGCCAAGGGTTATGACACATAGCTAAAATGAAGTTCTTGTCTGAAAATTAAACAGCATAGGTAGGCTTGTTTGATTAAAAGAAAAATTACATAATATCACAAACATCAACAAATAACAACCTACATTTGGGGCTAATAATTCAGTTTTTGTTTTGGGGGGTGGGGGGGGGGATGGGATTTGAACATACGATAGGGGGGCATTCGTCTACAAAAGTTTGAGAACCCCTGTCCTAGAGCAACCAAATTTGGTAGGTGGGTTCCTATGGCCCCTCACTACTCAGGCACTACAAATCACCTATGTCGGCCAGATGGTGGTGCTATAACATGCTTAAAAGGTCATAACTCCCATACCATCAGTCAGATGAACACACAACTTCATCGACCGATGCATCTGAATGTGCTCTATAACTTTGCGATTGGGACCACCTATGTCCGCCATATTGCTTGCCCTCCATTTTGTCTTTTTAGTTGCAGCGCGGAAGCTTTCTCTGGTAAATGTGTCTGAGGCTCAGCAACATAAGTCCTAGACCAAATTTGGTAGGTGGGTTCCTATGGCCCCCCCCACTGCTCAGGCTCTACAAATCACCTATGTCGGCCAGATGGTGGCGCTATTACAAATGGTCATGCTTTAAAGGGCATACCTCCCACACCATAAGTCAGATCAACACAAAACTTCATCGACCTATGCACCTGAATGTGCTCTACAACTTTGCTATTAACTTTGCTTATGTCCGCCATATTGTTTGCCCGCCATTTCGACTTTTTTAGCGGAAGCGCTGCAGCTCTACATATGTGCCGGGGTCTAAGTGTTACGATATAGTAAAGGCCTTTACGGCAAGCGGCTAGGAGACATCCATGGCGATGCAACTAAGCAATCCGACACCGTTGGGTCTAGTTTTTATCAGTGAGGGGAGGGTCTGGACGTCGGGGAGGCAATGGAAGACAGTGCCAGAGTGCATGCTACTACAGGTTTGTTAGTAAAAGCTTTTTGAGACAATGAATAATTACTTTTCTTTGGCATGGATCCATTTGAAGACAATATCTGGTGAGTTTGTTTAGTCTTTGAATCCGTCATTATTCTGAGAAATAGCGAAACCATTTTTATTGATAGTATTTGAGTTTCTCTGCAAACACGCGAAAACACGCTGGTATAATAAAACTATGACGGTAAATATAGCCTAGGCCTATATATAGTCCGCTTTGTTCTGTTGCTACCATAATATAACAAACTTTCTTGTGTCTACAGCTGCAGTTTCTTGCTGTAGTTACTAATATTCAGTGTTGGGCAGTAGCGTCGCTACAAGTAGTGGCGTTTCTAGTTTAACTACTTTTCTCAGTAGTGTGGTGGTAGCGTCGCTGTTTTCTGAATCAAATAGCTTTTCTGTAGCGAAGCTCTTTTATTGACCAAGTAGAGTGGTAGCGTCCACACAAGCTACATTTTCCCAAGCATTTCTGAAGCTCAAGCGCAGCAGAGCTTTCTGCTGCAGTCTGAAATAAAACTGCTAAAGATCAGTGAGTGACGTCACTGCCATACACGGACCTGTATGAGAGAGATTCAAAGCTTAATATATAAAATATCTTTGGTGTAGCCGACAGAAGCACTTCCGTATGACGGTGACATCACGTACCAATCCTTGGGCTGATGCCTGCGACTTGTCTGCTGCAGGGGAATACAGACACACGTGAGCTTGATTTTACTTGATGAAAAGATAGGTATGTTGCGTAAACTTTTAGACAGTTTTGCTGCTGCTTTTGTTTGTGTTCATCAGATTAACCTACAGGGTCCAAGTTAAACTACACGGTTGCTCTCTGCACTTGGAACTGTACTTCCCTCTAGGGTTTTCAGCCCACTTGTCCCTGGTTACGGTTATACACTTTGTTGTACGTCGCTCTGTATAAGAGCGTCTGCCAAATGCCTGTAATGTAAAGATGGCAGAGGACGGAGAGGAATTGATCCCGAGTTTAAGTGAAACAATGGAGAAAAACTGTGTTCAGGTGCTTACTAATTTAAGAACACACATTCAGGTGATTCCCGAATAAGATAACTCAGCCATCGCCAACCAAGCTAGTCATCACAATTCAGTGCAGTCTGCAAACACCAGCTAGCAACTTGTCAACAGCTAACCACTAGCTAGCTACAATTTTTTCACTGTCTGTTCTATTGGCAGAAAATAAATAAAATGAAGCATGGGGAGGGGGGCTGCAAAAGACAAATTTAAACAATTAAACAAATACAGTACATATAGGAGGGAAGCGGTGGGGAAAAATGAGGGAACAGAGGAAACGTTGAAAAGTTTAGATTACTCTGAAATATGACTTTTGTAGTTTTTAACATTGACCAGCAGGGGGTACAACAAAAATGCAAGTCTCTACAAAACCAAAGTATGGTGGTTAATCAAAATGATTTGCTTGAAATTTATGGAGCTACTAGTACAGAGTGGACCTAATAAAAATACCAGTTTTTAAACTGCCAATTATATAGATAGAGTACTTTATTAATCCCAAAGGGAAATTAAAGTGTTACAGCAGCCACTTGACATAAATCAAAATACAAAAACAATGAGGTAGGTAAAAGAAACAAATACAATTAAAGGCTGAATTATATACAATAACTAAATAGACTAATTCAAATATAAAAAATAAATAGAATAGCTAAAACTAGAATAGAGACTAGAGAACCATAACCATAACTATAATATACTGTTTGTTGAGTATACACTGTTCAATTATGTTAATATGCTACAGTGTACTACAATGTACATTAGTGCAAGTCAGGTGCATGATTGTCCATGGATGTTAGAATTAAGTGTTCATTGATACTTGAATAATACAATATACAAATTATGGCTTCGATTTAGTAAACTACTTTTGCCATGTTGTAGCTTAGCTTGCCACATTTCTCTGGGGGGTAGCTTCAGTGTAGTGAAGCTTAATTTAATGTAGAGTAACTGGTAGCTTAGCTCACTACACTTTCAAAGTAGCTTGCCCAACACTGCTAATATTGAATATCAACAAAAGACGCAATTTATGCTGTAGTCTGCCAATGTCTAAATTTATAATACGGTACTCTGCATGCAGGTAGCAGGGAGGTGAGTTGATATTTCCTTTTTTTGCTACTATATGTTTGTTAGTAAAAGCTTTTTGAGAGGATGAATAATTACTCTTCTTTGGCCTGGATCCATTTGAAGACAATATCGGGTGAGTTTGTTTAGTCTTTGAATCCGCCATGCTGAGAAAAATCGTATTCCGTCATAGCGACATGATAAACCGAACATTAGCCCTAAGATATGCCAATACAGCAGTGAAAACGCTGCTCACTGAATAATGAAATAAACAAGACAATTTTTTAAAAAATGATACCATGTCATTCTGCAGTCAATATCTAGGAATAAATATTGAATAAATATACAACCTTACCATTGGTTTTACGCGTAGAGATGTCCCTTTTGAGACTGAGTGGTCATATATTGTCTTGGACAGTCCGTTTGTGAAATATACGCGCATTCGTGATGCTTGGGTACCTTCCAAAATAGCTGTGTGTAATACCACACCTGTTGTTTACGGCATTGTCGCCCTTTTTAATACAGTCTGGCTTGATTGACAATTCATTTATTCAGTAGGTGAGAGTAAGATTTTTAACGATGTATAACATGTCTGATTTTGCTTTTGGAATTGCGTTTTACAGGTCAGTATAACCGAAAATTTTCTTATCATCGCATTCACTTATCCATTCACTCTGTGGTAGCAGTAAAAAACGCTGCACCTAACGAAACATTGTCAACAATTTTTTCGTAATTTCTTGGAAAATACTATTATTATTGAGGACCTCTGGGCCTAGCTAAGCCATATGTTTGCTGATAGACCTATCTGACATCGCTTTCTGGAGCAAAACAGTAGTGTAATACTTTTTGTGATGCATGGAACAGTGAGGACGAGAGTGTTGGAACATTGCCAAAACGTGGTGGATGGTTAAAAATTGTTTTCATATCCTCCCATCCCCATACAAGAAAACATACGAGAGTAATGCCTGTAATAATAAATAATAATAATAATAATACTCATGAAACGAGTATCTGCTCTGATGTTGATCAAACTTTACGGACCTCTTTAATCCCAATGGGATCCAACGTGCTACGTGACCACTTGGCTCCGATTCGACCATTCAGCCGAAGACCCCTGGACACGACAGGCATCTTCCACTATTAATGATGAGCTCGACCCTTTGTGGGAGTTTCTATAAGGGTCAGTATAACACCCTGCCTTGATTTTGCGTTTTTATTTTGTTGTATTTTTACAGCCTACACGTCTAGCTGACATTTTCAGCTCGTCCAGGCTACTTGATTGTGGACCATTCATAATAACAGGCCCTCTCTTTCTCTTATGTTCTCCCCTTCTCTTTCTGTTTTCCTTCAGAATGACATTGCCAATTTGGTTTTATAGCACTCAGACTGTTTGGCCTACATCGTCGCGCTCTTGTCCAATTCTGCGCTGTCCTGTTCTTCACTCAACTGTGACCAATTACATGCAATCAAATCATCTGCATCCCTGCCTATCACCGTCTGTATGACTTTCACTTTTAAATATGGACGATAATTCTCGTTAGCCATCACTTAATGTGCTGTTGACATGTTTTCCACTTTTGGTATTTAGCTAGCTAATTGCATTATTCTGCATAAACTTTTTCAAACTTGTGCTTGTTTTAAAATGTCATAGGCCTAACTGTTTTAAAATTCTCAATTTCATTTCATGACTTCTCTCAGTTCTCTGGGACTCATTATGATCAGTCTAGGCCAGGGGTGCACAACTCCGGTCCTGGAGGGCCGATCTGCATGCTGGTTTTTGTTCCAACTGATTACCATTACTTGCAGCTCTATAAACTATGCTGCTTCACTCCTGTGCTTGAGCACAGTGAAATCTCTAGGATACACTTGCAGACTGTGACTCAAGCTGTTGCTTATACACATGTCAGATCAAGATATGATTGGGCCAATTCAATAAATGTTGGGAAACGTTGGCAAAAAATCCTGGATTGCCCCTGTTGTGCACCCCTGATCTAGGCCTACATCCATGACCACTGTCCATGTGCCTTTGTTCAACTTTTAAATACGGGCGATAATTATCGTTATAATTTCTAATGTGCTGTTGGCATGATTTTGGTATTTAGCTAATTAATTGTGCTTGTTCAGCATAAATTTTTAAAAAACTTTTAAAATACTCCCATTTCACGTTCCTATATTAATAATGTGCTGTATGGTGTGCTTGTATTTACGGTTTTGAAATAGCTTAATAAAACACGCACGTTATAAAGACACATGTCCGTCACATCTTTTTACTTGAATTTGTTGAGCACTGAAGCGATACGTTGTATTCATTGTTTGACTCATTCTACTGTCTGGCACCTACAGCATAGCCCATCGTATATCTAGACTAATTGGCTACCTACCGAAAGGGGGGGGGGGTGTAGCAAAGGCAAAAAATGTTTAAGACTATGAAAACATAACCTCTTGAGACTTCTTAACGGTTTATTTTTTATTATCTAAATCTATCTTATAGCTCTGAAGAGCTCTTGATACAAGGAATAACAGTTTGCAAGAGCTAAAAAGTACTTTTAGCTGTACTTTAAAACCATAAAAGGTTTGTTAACCCTTGTATTATTTGTAAATATTGAAGCAAAATAGGCCTGTATTTTGAGTTATGGTGGGGTGAGAACAATTAAAAGAGCACATTGTCCATCTAGAAGTTCTGTCTTCAAAAATAGAGCACTATATAACCAAAATTGATACTCAAGAAAAGTTACAGATTGCACTTTAAAAGGGACACTTCTGCTAAATTAACTCAATTACCATGACAAAATAGTACTTAGAATGTTTTATCTTTTTATTTAACAATATAATTTGAGCTGGGTCCACATTCAAAGCCCTCTCTCTCTGTCTCTCTCACACTCAATGACAGAGTTCACATGCATTGTCCATGCAAAAAAGTGAGAAAAATGGCTTTAAAGATTCTGTTCTGTTACATTCTAATTCTACTGAGAAGCATAATACAAAAATTTCCTAACTAACTTAGATGCTTGATTAATGTATTTTTTATTAGCTCGTTTTATCTGTATTCATTTCTGGACACTGCAGCAGCTTGTGAGACTGCTCCTCTCGTTATAATCATAATCGTCATTAGAATGCAGCCCTCTTTGTCAGCTGTAGCAACTGTAGCCTAACTCAGTTTTGCTAGCTCACTACATTCACAAAACCTTAAAAATAAACACTTTCCCTTTCGTTTTCATGGGAAAAAATCACCATGCTGTAGCATGGAAATGGAAGTAGTTGAATCACTCAAACATTTTAAATGCCCTAAAAATATATATTTTTTAAATTTGCGCTGTTTTGGCGATTTGCCAACAATTTGCGGTCGCGACATCTGACGGGCTTCTCCAGGTCACCATTTTAATCAGATGTATTGTACCATTATAACAGTAGCTCTAGATTAAAAAAAAAAAAAGGTAGGCACGTAGCCTACGTAGCTCAACTGGAACAGGTTCCCCTTCGGCTCAAACAAACACTGTTTATTTTCAGATAACGTTACATATTTATCACATTTATTTTTTACTTGTCCGATCAGACAACTGCATGAGGCATTCCACTTGCCCGAACAGAGTTAGGATCCGCCAGTTGTCATCACCGAATGATAGTTAACGCCAGTGCTTCAGATGGGCAGGAGCTGTCGAGACTTGTATATGAGTACCAACTCTTCTTTTGATTACCAACATTAATTTATTTAATTTAAACAGTATGTATTTTGAGGAGTAGGTACCGGCACTTATTTTGGTCCAATTAAAACACTGATTAACACTGGTATTTTTGTAATATTTGAAGCGTCGCTACCTACCTTTTCCTTGTCTTTCGGTGGCTGAAGAAAAAAAAGTGACGCTTTGACAGACCGTGCGACATTCGCGGCCTAGGCTCTTTTTGAAAATAAATATGTGGACGCGACAGTATGGATTTGAAAGCGCATTTAGGCAGAAATATTTAGAAAGTTTAACATTTTTAATTTATGAATTTAATATATACGGCAAAATCCCTGCCGCCACACCATAATAACATTAAAAAAAAAATTAAAAAAAATATATATATATATATATATATACTGTATATAGCCTATATATTAAATTCATAAATTAAAAATGTTAAACTTTCTAAAACCTTACCAGCGGAAACGTTGGTGACAGTATAGAGCCCACTGTCAGTGCAGTGTATAGGTGAGGGCACACTCACGGTAGTGTTGGTAATATTTTAGTGGCTGTACTGTTTTTTTCACTTTATATGTACACTGAACAAAAATATAAATGCAACACTTATTTTTGCAGCCATTTGTAATGTGTTTAAATAATACCTCAAATATTTGTTCTATGTGCACAAAGATCTTATTTCTCTTAAATTTTGTCCACAAATGTTTATATCACTGTTAGCTAGCATTTCTCCTTTGTCAGCATAATCCATCTCCTGCACAGGTGTGGCATATCAAGATTTTGATTAAAAGCCATGATCACTACGCAGGTGTTCCTTATGATGGGTCAATAAAAGGCCACCCTAAAATGTTGAGTTTTTTGTTGTTCAACACCATGTCACAGATTCCTCAAGTTAAGAGATCATGGAATTGGCATGCTGACTGCAGGAATGTCCTGTAGAGCTGTTGCCAGAGTAATGGATGTTAATTTCTCCACCATAAGACACCTCCAGCGTCGTTACAGAGATTTTGGAAGTTCATCCAACAGGCCTCACAACCGCAGACCGCGTGTAACCACGCCAGCCCAGGACCGCCACATCCGACTTCTTCACCTGCGGGGACCGTCTGAGACCAGCCACATGGACAGCTGATGAAACAGTTGGTTTACACAACCATAGAATTTCTGCACAAATCTGTCAAAAATCGCCTCAGGGAAGCTCATCTGCGTGCTCGACGTCCGCACCAGGGTCTTGATTTGTCTGCAGTTCTGTGTCACAATCGAAGCGAGTGGGCAAGAGCTCACCATCGATGGCCACTGGCGCGCTGGAGAACAGTCCTCTTCATGGGGACTGATGAATTACGGTTTCAGCTGTACAGGGCAGATGGCAGGCAGCGTGTATGGTGTCAGGTGGGTGAGCGGTTTGCTTATGTCAACGTTGTGAACAGAGTGGCCCATGGTGGTGGTGGGGTCTTGGTATGGGTAGGCATATCCTATGGGCAGAGAACTCAAGTGCGTTTTATCAATGGCAATATCATGATAGGATCCTGAGGCCCATTTCTGTGCCATTCATCCACCGCCATCACCTCATGTTTCAGCATGACAATGCACGGCCCCATGTTGCAAGGATCTGTACAAAATTCCTTGAAGCTGAAAATGTCCCAGTTCTTCCATAGCCTGCATACTCACCAGACATGTCACCCATTGAGCATGTTTGGGATGCTCTGGACCAGTGCATACGACAGCGTGTTCCAGTTCCCACCAATATCCAACAACTTCATACTGCTATTGAAGAGGAGTGCAACAATATTCCACAGGCTACAATCAACAATTTGATCCATTCAATGCGAAGGAGATGTGTTGCGTTGCATGAGGCAAATGGTGTTCACACAAGATACTGATCGGTATTCTGTTAATTTCATGGTATCTTCTTTTTTGTGGAATCTGTGACTAACAAATGCATATCTGTATCACATGAAATCAATAGGTAAGTGCTTAATGAATCTATTTCAGTTAACTGATTTACGTTTATTAACTTTGAACTCCATAAAATCTTTGAAATTGAGAAGTGTTGCATTTATATTTTTGTTCAGTGTTATATTATTGTTTATGGTCAATTTATAATGCACACCTTATTATGGTTATAGGGAGATTGACCCTCTCCTTGTAAACATAACGGTGACATTAAATATCAATATTTTGAGATCTTTTTGGGAGGGACAACTTTAGCTATTATGGGAATGTTGGTGAGCTACTATGTGGAGGCATTGGGTCAGGCAACAATTAAACCAACTTTCAGTAGTGACTGTCTGACTTCTGCTGTATTCTGGTATGGTCTGCCCAGAATATTGAACATGCTGCCCATCTTTTATTGACCAATTTTTAAGGTACAGAAATCAATGAGGACATGGTGTTTCCCTGTCCACCCCTGTTGACACACACACGCATGCATGCAGACCCACACTCACACAGGCACACACATTCACACCTGAAATGGTTACTCCCCCGGTTCCTGCTCTGGCTTATCTCCAGGGCCCAGGAGTTCAAAACTTTTTATCTCAATCAGATCCGATCAGATTTTGAAATCCCATATTTTGTGATCCAGTATCAGACAACTCAGCCTGATTTTGTCCCGGTATTTCAAAGCAAATCAGGGTAGGATCATCCTGATCCAAATTCGGACTTTTCAAGATTACCTGATCCTGATTATCAGTGCTTTAAAGCACTGGAACATTACTCAGAAAGATTACGGTTTTCTAATCTTCAAATTATATATAATATTCAGGGTCTTTAAAGGTGCAATATGTAACTTTTTGAGTGTCAATTTTTATGGCCCTACAAATGTAAACAACTTTTTCTTTTTTTACATCTAAAACTATCTTTTAGCTCTGACAGCTCTTGATACAAGGAATGGCAGTTTGCAAGTGCTAACATTTTTGTATTTTGATTTAAAAGCCACAAGTTTTGTTTGTAAACATGAAAGCAAAACAGGCTTGTATTTCGATAAACTATTTGGTTGAATGCACTGTTCTGAGAGGTAGGCTAGAGGCCACTGTAAATGTGACAGAAAAAAAGTAAATAAAAATTTTGCAACCATTGAGCCTACAAACAATGTATTATTTTAATTTACAAACTCTACCATCTTTTTTATATTGAAATGTATTTTGAAATGAATTGTATACTATATTTTGTTCTGGTAATCCACTCTAAATCCACCCTTCTACTGGGATCAAGGTAATCCTGATTTTTTTGATCAAAATGATGCCAATCCTATGGTAAAGTTTTGAACTACGCATTTTGAAGATTTGATCCAGATTAAAGCTAGGATTCGATTACCTGATCTGATCGGATTCCAAAGTGATCCCAATCCTGTTTTTTGGTTTTGAACTACCCATTTGCAGGATTTAACTCAACCCGATAGTCAAAATCTGATCAGATCGCTTTTGAACTCCTGGGCCCAGGACATGATGGCTGAGTGCTTTGAAGCTTCCCAGGTGTGAGACGAGGGAAAATGGTGAATTAGATGCCTGACAGACTATAAGCAGGAAAAGATTGAAAAATGTCAAAGTGGTTTTGCTCAATGTGAGATCTTTGAACAACAAAAGTTTTATTGTTGATGATTTTATTACTTCTCGCTGTCTTGACTTTTTGTGCCTGGAGAAACTTGGTTAAAAGTTAATACCACTGTCAATTGATTGAAGTTTGCCCTCCTAATTTTTATTTTATAAGCAAGCCTACAAGTTATGGCTTGGGAGGAGGACTTGCTGTTCTTCAGAAGAAGTTGTTCTTAACTTTTGCTCAGTGTCATCTCTGTGGTTTATTTGATTTTAATTCTTACTTTTTTTCTTTTACTCATACAGTTAAGATAAAAATGTTGGCCCCTCAAGAGAAATGAAACCTAAAAGAGAAATTTTCAGTTACAAAATTACAAAATTTACCAAATGGGGGCCTTTACACTGATTAATGTATCACGCTGTGAAGTGTGATACATTCATCAGTGTAAAGGCCCCAATTTGGTAAATTTTGTAATTTGTTTGAATCTTCTAGATTACAATATAACACATTTTTTGAACGTTGGGGCTGTAAAAATTACTACTCCTGTGTTGACGACTTCTAGAAAAATGGTAGCAAAATTAAGTATTGAGCTTTCAAACCACACCTGAACCTGTTGACTTAATAGGCTCAATCAGGTCCTGCTCAATAAATCAGCATTGTTTTTGACTAACTGGACTCAAATGAGCATGATTGGTGGCCTTTGAAGGCTAGAGTGAGAGGCATTGCTCTTTGTCGTGGTCGGCTCTGGTCATTGCCCAGCGTTACATTACATTACATGCCAGAGTCAAATATTGTTACCTCACTGTGATTTCCAGAAATTTTCATTATTTGTGGTGGAATGGGGTTATTGGGGAAAAAACAAAATCAATTTTAAGCTGCTTCGCACTAGAAAGGCCAGAGCCCATGCCATCTTTGAAATTTGAATTACTCCAATCCTCTTCCTTCCACGACTTTTCCTAAATATTTAGGCTTAAAATATTTGGGCTTAAAACAGTGTTTTTAAAAACAAAAACAATTGACTCATGAAAGAAATACAGGCTGTGGGCTACTACAGCTGGTGTTGGTACCCAGGCCACGTGTGAATGTGTTGGGCTCTCCCGGCACACTATTCAGCAACTGAATGACACTTTTATATGAATTGCTCGAACAAGCGCTATCAAAACTAATTTCACACATATAATTACTCAAAATTATTTCATTGCAATCGTGATGAAGTGTAAGACCTTTGGGTGGGGATGAATAACTGTGGGCTTTGTAGGTTTATAACTCCACAGAGATAACTCCTCAGACATATGTTCAGGTTTTCATTGACACTGAGACTTCGAATAAACTCTGAAAATGCGGGGTCAGTTTGGCAACTGCAGTTGGAATATGGCTAAAGGTAACTGCGTGAAGTGCAACTGATTTGTGTGTTGTCCCTGCTCACAAACCGCCAAAGCTGTTCGTTTTCTGTGGATTTGATGAGTCAGAGGCGGGAGACGCTGGGAGTGTAAAACCACACTTCAAACAGCGAAAGCAGGGGAAGGGAAAAGTGTAGCCTACTGAATTTGTTTTAATGGAAGAAATTACTCATTTAAAAATAATTAACTTTGTATTTCTTTAAATATCATTGGTGTGCAGAAAGGTCAACTACTTCTTGGCAACTTAAAAGTGATGCCTCTGAGTTTGGACTGATCTTGGTGCTTGAGTCCACAAAATAGTCAATCAGTGTGAGCATTTTTGTCTTTTCCTCTGGGATGACTACTTGGTAAATTTGTATGGCCTTCTATGGAATGTCATTCTTACAGACCCCATTCACACTCTTAACATGCTGTTCAATGTGGGAAACTTTGATTACCTTAATTTTCTCACAGCTCATGACCACCTTTTATTTATTTTATTAGCATTATCTCTCAAGAGGAGCCATGGCTACATTATCAAAGTTGACTACAGAAACTATTATTTAATTCTATTCTGTTGTCGCTACATAAGCATTTGCATATGCTTCAGCATCTTATATTTCAGTTTGATTTTTGCAGGCCATTGAAAATCTGATTAAACAGGTGGTGTCAAAGAATGCGGTCTAAACAATAGGTAATCATTGTGCTTTAAAAAACTTAATTGGTCATGAATTCTTTCATGTCACTGGGTGCTTCTGATCACTTGATCACTAGCATGTTTCCTTAAATGAAATCCTGTTGATCCCTGAGAATTGTCCAGAAAATGTGACCAGCGAAGAGTTAAGTTAAAGAATTAAGTTTTTCAGATACATACAGTCAGGTCCATAAGTATTTGGACAGTGACACAATTTTCCTCATTTTGGCTCTGTACGCCACCACAATGGATTTGAAATGAAACAATCAAGGTGTGATTTAAGTGTAGACTTTCAGCTTTAATTTAAGGGTTTTGTCAAAAATATTGTATGAACAATGTACAAATTACAACCATTTTATACATAGCCCCCCCCCCCTCCCATTTTAGGGGCTCAAAAGTAATTGGACAAACTAACAATCATAAATTAAATTGTCATTTTTAATACTTGGTTGCAAATCCTTTGCAGTCAATGAAGTCTGAAGTCTTGAGCCCATACTCATCACCAAACGCTGGGTTTCTTCCCTGGTGATGCTCTGCCAGGCCTCTACTACAGCTGTCTTCAGTTCCTGCTTGTTCTTGGGGCGTTTTGCCTTTAGCAAGTGAAATGCATGCTCAATTGGATTCAGGTCGGGTAATTGACTTGGTCATTGCAGAACAGTCCACTTCTTTGCCTTAAAAAAGTCTTGGGTTGCTTTCGCAGTATGCTTCAGGTCATTGTCCATCTGCTCTGTGAAGCGCCATCCAATGAGTTTTGATGCATTTGGCTGAATCTGAGCAGATAATCTAGCCCTATACACTTCAGAATTCATCCTGCTGCTTTTGTCAGCAGTCACATCATCAGTGAATACAATGGAACCAGTTCCAGTGGCAGCCATACATGCCCACGCCATAACACTACCTCCACCATGCTTCACAGATGAGGTGGTATGCTTTGGATAATGAGCAGTTCCTTCCCTTCTCCATACTCTTCTCTTCCCATCATTCTGGTACAAGTTGACCTTTGTCTCATCTGTTTGTAGGATGTTGTTCCGGAACTGTACAGGCTTTTTTAGATGTTTTTTGGCAAGCTCTAAGCTGGTCTTCATGTTTTTGAGGCTTACCAATGGTTTATATCTTGTGGTAAACCCTCTGTATCTACTCTGGTGAAAGTCTTCTCTTGGTTGTTGACTTTGATGCAGGTATGCCTACCTCCTGGAGGGTGTTCTTGATCTGGCCAACTGTTGTGAAGGGGTTTTTCTTCACCAGGGAAAGTATTCTTCTGTCATCCACCACAGTTGTTTTCCGTGGTCTTCCGGGGCTTTTGGTGTTCCTGAGCTCACCAGTGCATTCTTTCTTTTTAAGAATGTACCAAATAGTTGATTTGGTCACACCTAATGTTTTTGCTATCTCTCTGATGAGTTTTTTTTTTCAACCCCTCCGCCTCTTCCGAACCATCATGCAAACACAGTCAGCTACTCTGAGGCTTGCAAGCAGAGCCCTCAATATGTATGCTGTGTGAATGGAAGTATGACAACCTGTTTTATGCTCTTTTCTGTCTGTCTGTCCCCTCCTAGAGCTTACCATCACCTGGGAAAGCGGGTTCTAGCAGTCAAGGTAAGATG
This sequence comes from Anguilla rostrata, assembly GCF_018555375.3. Lineage (NCBI taxonomy): Eukaryota > Metazoa > Chordata > Actinopteri > Anguilliformes > Anguillidae > Anguilla > Anguilla rostrata. Next base: position 23,501,093 of record NC_057937.1, read on the forward strand.
ATTCTCCAATGCTCCTCTAATAATAATAATGTGTAGCACCCACCTGAGTAATGTATGGTAGCCATTTTGTGCCAGAACACTCACCACACATCAGCTCCAGTGAAGAGAGAGAGATCGATTTTTAGCCAGTGAAACTGAGGGATGAATCTTTTCTCCCTCTCCTTATTCCTGTGTCCCTCTCTCTCCACTCTCATTCCTCTCTCTTGGTGCTCCATTGTGATTTAACCACTGTTCGGACTCCGTTGCTTTGCCTGTGTGTATCAATTTTAGCACTGTCCACAGTGATTATCACTGTCACACACCTGCACTGCACAGCACTGCACAATGTTTGTGAGCACAACACAACCCTCAAATAATGGCTCTGAGTGTGTGAGAGCAACACAACCCTGCCCCTATGTGTGTGAGAGTAATAAAACCCTGCCTCTGAGTATGTAAGAGCAACCCTGCCCCTAAGTGTGTGAGCAAACCATTTCCCTTAAGCCTGGAAAAATAAAACTGCCCCATCCCTAAGTATGCGTGCTGATGGGAATTGTGGATAGATGCACACTGCCACACAGCTGTTCTCTGTTGGAAAGGCTTTGATTTAGCAGGTTATAGTTATCATTTATGCATTCATAGGAAAATAGAAAACAGATACAACATAATCCTCAGCAACCATCACCACCCTAGCATAAATCAGAAGCCATAAGCATATTCACCAGATGTTGCCAATCAGGCCAGATGAATAAGCAGTAATGTGACTGTCACATCTGTGTTTCTGCAACAGATGCAGGGCTAATTGAGCCAGACTGAGAGATTGTGTGTAATGGGCATAAAATAGAAAATAGGAGAGTTGTCACAGTTTACTCTACTTTCATTGGGGAAGTGGCATACCGGATCTTACGAGACAAAGCTGGGGGAACTGCACCCAAAAAAACACTGTGATTGAGGAGTGCAGAAAGATGTGGTGCCCTGTGCCAGGTTGCGTAGTGCAGAAAGCAGACATTGAGTACCATTGTTTGTCCTCAAAGAACATTGACAAATATGAGGAATGGCTGGTAGCAATATGAAACAAGAAATATGAGAATTGTCCGGTAGAAAAGTACTCTCATGTACGAGAATGTAGTCGTCATTTAACCCCTGATTGTTATGAACGGGACCACCATTCAAACTCATGGCGACAACTGGGAAAAAGAACATGAAGGACAGTACATGGAGTGGCGTACTAGTCTGAAAGAAGATTGGAAAGGTCACAGAGTTGCAACAGAGACCAGACAAAGAGGAAGCTGTGCAGTGACATCAGACAAGATTTACCAAGTGAAACCATTTGAAGAACAAAAGATGGCACTTAACCATGAGAGTCGAGAAGTTTTTGTAACTTCAATTACAGATTGCATCCCACTGCTTTTGAATATATATACATATACATTTATTTATGTGCATTGATATAAAAAAAAAATTTTTTAAACGTATGAAAGATGATGTCCAACGCACTTCAAGCCAGCTAAATAAAAGCGGACTGGATAGGTGCTCAACAGCCTTAACGGTCAAACTACAGTAAAAAAACAATATCTCCTTACCCCGACACTTTACTGGTACTGGCCCGAAATAAGGAACACTGGAGCACACTCAGCTCAGGTCAAAGCTAAGAAAAACACTTCTTTACTATAAAAAGAAACGTGTTCTTTTTCAAGTGATGAGGTAGTATAGCCTACCATAGTAGAAGTAAAGAGTAAATAAACATTGACATCCTATTTACATAAAGTTGTAATATGGTCTTGCCAAAATTTAATATAGGCTAAGAATAGAATGTTTGCAAGGTGTATCTTTAAATAATGAATTCAACTTGGAGGCTAAGTATTTATATGTAAAATGAGATACAATAAGCTAATTGTACAATTACAAATCTTGTGTTTTTTGTGTTTTTCGAAAACTTGTATAGTGTCCATCATTGTATAGTGATGGATACCCCTGTTGCATGGCAAACACAAAACAGGCTAGCAGAACACATCTCCTTCATTTGACCATGCAGTGCCGACTTCAAAATGAAGAGATAAGCTGCTAGCCAGCATTGCCTGAAGAAGAATTAATGAAGGTTAGGTCAACATAACAGCATAACCGCATTTACTAAACTTATGTTAGCGTACGAGTAGGCTACTTGTTCAAGTAACAAGCAGCTAATGTCATTCATCTTTTAGTAGTTTACTAGGTGATCATTTTTACTTACTTATTAGAGAGTCATCTGTTTGGACCTGATGGTTTGGGCTGCGTCTTCCAATTTATTTTGGGTAACAAGAAAAACTTCTCAAGTACTCCTCTGTTCAGAAACGCACTGGGGCTTCTGTGGCGAGTGAGGCAAAATTGATTACCCTCAGGAATCACATTGGCTAGCAAATGTACTCCTTTGTTCCACTCGTTGCAATGTAAAGATTCTTCCTCTGATGGCATTTCTTGACAGTGTACACAAACGCACCATGACAAGTTCTCTGCTCTTGGTTGCTGAGCTTCAACAGCATCACAGAGCTCCAAAACCGCTGCACTGTGCTAATTCAGAGTAATTCACTCTTGTTCTGGTAGTTGTTGGGGACTGTAATCTAGCTCAAAATCGATTAAACTGTCAATGTGCTCTTCACTTTCAAACACTGTTGAATCACTTACAGACGCTATTGCCATTTTGTCTGCTCGCTTGTGTATTGTTGACAAGGTAAAAAGAACTGTAGACATAGAGACAGAGAATAATGCATCACTCAATGAAGGCCACGCCCACGATGAGGGAAACAATCTGTTGTACTCCATGTCAGGGTACCCGAATTGGAATTGACTTCTCGATTTTTACTGCAAACTGCGGGTTTTAAGTCTGTAATATGGTAGCCTATAATGCACTTTGATAGGCCAGTCAGTGGTGTTCCCTAGTTTAGACCGCTTGAGAATGGTGAGCATTAAGGCTGTCAAAAGTGCCATGAAATTGAGTTTGAATATTAGCTTTTGTAATTAGTTAGAGTTTGAATATATTCAAATATCATTTGCCTATAATTCTCAAAAATAAGCTGCTTATTGTCGGGTGCAATATGCACGTGACGCTTACTCTGAACTGGCCTGCGCGTTATTTTCCACAAGCGGGCAGTAGAATAGAGGACATCGGTGAACTTTCATACTAGGTTACTACATCTGGGGCCTCATTTATAAAACGTATTTTAGATCAACTTTGTGGCGCGTACATAGAAAATCACGTCAAAGTAGTAGTGATTTAAAAAAAATCAGCATGACTCGATTTGACCGTGGAAACAGTTGTGGCTCTACGTCAGGTCTTCACTTCGCGTATGCACGCAAGTTCATTTTATAAATGAGCCCCCTGCAGTTTCTATAGCCTAATGCGCAAATGAATAAAGCACTTTCTCGTGGATGTAATTTGCCACAACTCGGCATTTATTAATCACAATAATAGGGAAATGATTGTTTATAGGAAATCCCTGTTTATTTCTTAACACAAAAACTATTCAAACGGCTAATACCTGTAGCCTAAAACAACACAAGTTACTTACTCTGTTTAGTTTGTTTAACTTTTTTCATCATCCAATTTTATCAAAATCTTCAGAACAGAAAGGAAACATAGCCTGGCATGGGAACATTATTTAGCCTAAATTGTTGACCAGATCTGTTGAACAAAGTGAGAAAAGAGACTGGCTCGCGAGGCTAGCTGACCAGTAACGTTAGGTGTCCATGGAGCTGAAAGTATCACCGGAGGTTATTGGCAAGGAAAACCAGACGATCCACTTGCTCTGGATCCAGGGAAGAACGTTTCTTGTTGGCAGAGGAAATGAACTTTGCGTGCATGAACATGATTCGCGGCATGAAATTAAAGCCTGTATATTCATCTTAATTACAAAACGTGGGATCCAAAACTAATATTTGAATGCTCAAATTTAGGTTCGAACTTAAAAAAAAGAAAAGATTTTCGATTAGTTTTCGAACTTCAAATATTTTTTGACAGCCCAAGTGAGAATACACTTGCCCTGATTAGCAATTCAATTTAAGCCTTAACTGGGCCCAAAATGAAGAAGAAATAAAAGCAAATCTATATTGGTAACAGCATGAATTAAACCAGTGACCATTATGCGCATCATACATACTTACCTAGGACCTAGGCTATGGCCTAAACTTACAAGTGCAATGTTTAATAGTTATTTTTTAATATATTTTATGGGATTTTCAGCTTTATTGGACAGGACAGTGTAGAGATTCAGAAAGAACAGGGAAAGAGACACTGAGACGTACGACAAAGTTTGCGTGGTCGGATTCAAACCACTGATGTCGCTGCTTGTAATATAATCCACTGACTCTTGATAATGTCTTGATCATCCAGTGATTTTGCCGATGATATACAAATCTATCTGCCTATAAAAACAAAAAGTAAAGATTCAATGCAGTCTTTGTTGAACTGCTTAAGACATCAAAACTTGGATGGATTTAAATTGCCTCAATCTTAACCCCTTATTGCACATGCCAAATCTTGCCAATCCTTTTTCGGGGGTTACCCTATTTAAAGCTTTATAAGATGTGAATCCAGATGTGAATACCACAGAGACTTGAAAAATGGCTTAAATGAAGCAAGACGTTTGTACAATTTACAGTACTAACGCAGATTAGTTTATATTCATAATTTTGGAAGAAATAAAGTGCCACAAATGCAATTATCTAGACAAAAAATCTAAAATTAATTTGCACTTTTTTAGTTTGCAATGAAATACTGAAATAATGAAATAGATTGCATATATACAGCAGGTTAAACTATAGATCTACTATAGATTTATGAAGCAAAAAATAAGCAGTGTACCCAGCGTCTCCAAATCTATCCAAATTATGCATTGCTGTAAATCACAACATATTCACATATTTCACTACAAATCAACTGTTTTGACTCAAGAAACTCACTGTTGCATAATTTTCAAGTGGGAATTACAAGCTTTCTGTCAGTACAGTGATCTTTAATATCTAGGGGTCCAGAAACATATCCAAAATCTCTCCAAAAATGAATAAAATGCTTTTTGTCTATTATAAAGCATATAAATGAGCCCCTTATAAAGGTTTAAGATGAAACATTGCTATCAGATTAAAAAATAATGCTAAAATATTGTCACACAATGCGGTACAGTACCTAAATGTGTACTAATTAACTCTTGTATGCACTTTGTATACTCTGTACTCTTGTATGTTTTCTTGCATGGGGGTGGGACGACATGAAAACAATTTTCAACCGTCAACCACGTTTTGGCAATGTTCCAGCTCTGACGTCATCACTGTTGCATGCTTCACAAAAACAATTACACTACTAACTAATGCTTACAATTACAGTGTGAAATATCCACATTATATAATATCACTAACCTATTTAAAGATACTCAATTTCAAAAATAACGTATATAACTGAAGTATTTTGAGCAGAAATACATAGCAATGATGATATCTTATCTATGTTCCGTAGATGGAGACAGAAACAGTAAATCAATGACACTGTTCTATTCGCTTCTGTTTTGCTCCAGAAAACGATGTCAGCTAGGTCTAGCAGCAAACATATGGCTTAGCTATGCTCAGAAGTCCTAAATAATAATAATAGTATTTTCCAAGAAATTACGAAAAATTGTTGACCACATTTCGTTAGGTGCATCATCTTTTACTGCTACCACAAAGTGAATGCTTAAGTTAATGTGATAATAAGAAAATTGTTAGTTACGCTGACCTATAAAACGCTATTCCAAAAGCAGAATTAGACATGTTATACATCACTAGAAAGCTTATACTCTCACCTACTGAGTGAATGAATTGACAATCAAGCCAGACTGTACTAAAAAGGGCTACAACGCCGTAAACAACACGTGTGGTATTATGCACAGCTATTTTGTAAGGTACCCAGGTGTCACAAATGCACGTATATTTCACAAACGGATTGTCCAAGACAATATGCGACCACTCAGTCTCAAAACGGACATCTCTACGCGTAAAACCAATGGTACGGTTGTATACTTATTCAACATTTAGTCCCAGATATTGACTGTAGAACGACATGGTATAATTTTTGAAAACTTTGTCTTGTTTATTTCGTTATTCAATGAGCAGCGTTTTTACTGCTGCATTGCCATATCTTAGGGCTATTGTCGGGTTTATCTTGTTGCTATGACGAAATATGATTTTTTAGCAGTGAAAGAATATTTTTATGAATGCCAAGATAGGCAATATTGTCCATTATGTCATGGGTGGGGGGTGTAGTTGTAGATGAGAATGCAGGGAGGGGGTGCGTGTTAAATGAACGACCAGAGCGACAATGGTGGTGCTGCGAATCTCCGTATTCGGCATAGTTGTTGTGTATCGTCTACTAATGAAACTAAAACAACGCGTTTCTATTTTTAACTCATACTTTGGTTGCAGTGGCACTGAGTTCAGTAATCTCTGCATGCCGGTATGCCGACCACTAGGGTCTTTGCACTAAGAGTTAATGAAAATAAGACTGAGATCATTATGTTTGGACAGCCTGACCTATTGGATGACCCTGATGGTACTCTTGGCCCTTTATCTTCCTATAATCGATCTTTTGAATCTTGGTGTGATTCTTGACAGCTCCCTCAAGTTTGATAAACAGATTAGTTCAGTTGTCAAAGCAAGCTTTTTTCAGTTAAGACATTTGGCCAAGGTAAAGCCCTATCTCTCTCCCAATGATTTCGAGAGAGTTATTCATGCTGTCATTACCTCTCGGTTAGATTATTGTATGTGGGTATAGATCAGTTGTCTCTTAGTCGTCTGCAGTTTGTGCAAAATGCAGCCGCTCGTCTTCTAACTGGGAAAAGAAGCGTGATCATATAACACCTGTATTGGCCTCCCTCCACTGGCTGCCTGTCCGCTTTAGGATTGATTTTAAGATTTTATTGCTTGTTTTTAAGGTTTTAAATGGGCTGGCGCCATTTTATCTAGCAGAACTTTTGCAGCATCATACTCGAGGTAGAGCACTAAGGTCGGCCAACCAGATGCTCTTGGATGTTCCGAGATCCAGGCACAAAAATAGAGGTGATAGCTGCGGTAGCTGCCCCTGATCTCTGGAACAGCTTACCTTTTCATATAAGAACTGCTCAGACCGTAGAATCTTTTTAGTCCCTGCTGAGGACCCACCTCTTCTCATTGGCATTCAATTCGAGTTGAGCTTGTCACCTTGATTTTATCTTCTATTGTGCCGTAATTTTTTTATTACTATGTTTGTTTCCTTTTATTCTTATTTTTATTTACTTTTATATTCGTTTTTTGGTATTTTAAGTCTGTTCAGCAGTTTGGTCAACTGTGGTTGTTGTAAATGTGCTATACAAATAAACTTTGACTTTGACTTGACTAATACGGTCCCTGAAGTGGTCTTGATTCGTTATTGGTATGAAGAAACACCTAGCACTTGTATTTCCTGCTCTTCCTTCTCAAAAAGGCAAAAGGGAAGGAATTGCAACCACCCCGGTGGCTCTTCGGTATGCCAGACTTGACTCTCTCTCTTGCTCACGTTGAAGTGGTATGCAGAAGTGGAAGTTCTGTTCTATAAGTTGGACTTTGAAGTTCAGAACCTGATTTTTTGAGCTTATATGGCCAAATAACATGATAAAATATAAAAACAAATAATTTTTTGGTGCAGTTCCCCTTTAAGGTTTCTGTGGTTCAGATGTGGTGTGTGTGATTCAGGTGAAGTCAAGAGTGGTGCAGGTGAGGTGTGAGCGGTGCATGTGAAGGTAAGTATATGATGTAAGTGGCACAGGTGAGGTACCAGTTGTGCAGATGAGGTGCCAATGGAGCAGGTGCTGTGTGAGTGTCACAGGTCAGGTGTGCATGGTGCTGATGTGGTCTGGGCCTGAGCAAGACTCAGCCTCTCTCTTTTTCTTGCAGGTCATCCCCCTGGACATTACAGTGGAGCTGCAGAAACAGATCATGTCTGAACTGGAGATCCTCTACAAAGTTGGGTTATTTAGGGATCAACTGGCTTCAAGGGGCTGTCTGTGCAGGCGGGGTCAATCTGGGGGTGGTGGTGATGAGGATGGGTGGGCAGTTGTGGTAAGAGTGCTGCGGGGACTTGGGTAGGTCTGGGTCTTCTCCCTGGTGATGCCAGCTGAATGTGCCCCCTGCTGTGAGGTCAAATGGTGCAGACTATAAATGAGACTCAGTGGTGCAGTATAGGTGGGAGGTTTTGCCCATACTCAGTGGAGAAAACAAGTTGAAGGCAGCTCATAGGGAACACACAAACACACATGTGATGCGAGTGTGTGTCTGTTCATTGTTTGTGTGTGATTGCATCCCTGTATAACAGTTACTCCCCCCCCATATCTTACAGTGTGACTCTCCGTACATCATCACCTTTTACAGTGCCTTCTTTGTAGAGAACCGGATATCCATCTGCACAGAGTTTATGGATGGTGAGTTTCCTGTCATTGGTATGCAGACCCATTTTCCCAAGTGTGTCTTTGCAGATGTGTTGTTTGTGTATGTTGAGACTAGACACATATTCTTGTGTGTGTTGCTGTTCTTGTTGGCCTGTAGGGGGCTCTCTGGATGTTTATCGGAAGATTCCAGAGCATGTTCTGGGCAGGATTGCTGTGCCAGTGAGTCATTGAATTTTCTGTGATTTAATGCATTTAGCCTATAGTACTTATCCCTTGGAATGCTGGGAGTTTATCTCCTGTCATTTTGGGTCAGGGTTTCATAATGTTCACAAGGAGATAATTCCATCCTGCTCTGCCCTGCCATGCACTGCCCTGTCCCACCTTGTCTTCAACAAGTGACTTTTTTTAAATGTAGCATCTCCAATCACATTCTCATTTGGAATGTCCAATTTGCAAGCTATGTGCATGCATGCTCATATATGACCCCTGCTGCTGGCTTGGGATAGTAAAGACAAGTGAAGTTCTCCTTCAAAACACCCGATGTCAGCCATCTGCTTTGTTTCACACCACAGCCACAAGAGTGGGGGCAGAGGAGACCCAATCATGCGTGTGCGCAGGGAGTGAGTCACGTGCCCAGATGGCCAACAAGTCGTTCGAGCACACTGCTATCCCCCTGACTGAATCCCTCCCATATATCCCTTAGGTGTCACAAAGCCTATTGTGTGGCCACAGTCGGCACTGGCATGGATCGGATTCCATCCAGGACCGTGGCACTCACTCATGCAACATATGACTTCTTTCAAAGGGGAACTCTATTGCTAAACTTAATACAGAAGCTATTCTGTGCCTTCTACCTTTAGGGGGGTCCAGGTAGGAAAAAGGTAGTGTTCATTCAGGATTTATTTTGTTGTTTTTAAAGTCTTTTCTGACCACAGGTAGTAAAAGGCCTGACCTATCTGTGGAGCCTGAAGATTTTGCACAGAGGTAAGGAGTGTGTGTGTGTGTGTATTTATTTGTGTATGTGTTTATGTGCCCTTAAATGATTCTGTTCTTCTATTCTCCCTCCAGATGTTAAGCCCTCTAACATGCTGGTGAATACACGAGGGGAGGTCAAACTCTGCGACTTTGGAGTCAGCACTCAAGTATGTACTGTGTGTGTCTGCGTGCCTTTCTATCACTGAACAATTTGACTGCAACTGGTGTATTTTCAGTTGAAAATCTTGCTAACTGCATTTTTTCCTCTCCCACAGTTGGTGAACTCCATTGCGAAGACATATGTGGGCACAAATGCATACATGGCGGTAAGTGCGATGAACGTTATTGTCAGGAATGTTTTTAGGGCACCATTGTGTTCCTTTGGTCTAGCAGCCATTGCAATGGTAAACAGGGTTAATCATGTTAGCATCACCTCTCTATGAACTGAGTGTCATCTAAGATCTTTTGTACTTTGCCATACATGCCTCCCTTGCTTGTGTTCATTGAAAAATCTACTCCTTCTTTGATACCCATTCACCGGAATAATTGCTGTAGGATGGAGATTAAGCACTTCTCAAAATGAATCAAAGTATTCATTACTAATTTTCAGATAGACAAGCTATCCATTTGTCATTGCTGAGTGGCTTTGAGTGTTGATGATTTGAAGATTGAGTGTTCTGTGTTTAAGTGCTGTTTAGCGGTGAGGTGAGCATACTGTGTGCTAATTAGCTTTGATTTGATTGCATTTCGTCCAGCCTGAGAGGATATCAGGGGAACAGTATGGAATCCACTCAGACGTATGGAGCGTTGGGATCTCATTCATGGAGGTAAGATTTCTGGCTAGTGTTGGTTAATCAAGATATTACCAAAAACAAGTAAAATGACCGTTATCCCAGGAAGAAGCAGATCAGAAGTTCGTAGTAAAAACAGGAAGATTTATTACGCAGCCGGCTACGGGAACAACTCAGCGAGAAAGTTCAAAATAGTACTGGTGGGTGATTAGATTTATACAGTTTAGAGTGGGTACATTTTGCATAATGTCAGTCTGAATCAATATGAAGGTGTAACACGCTCAAACGTATTATTTTTATTTTTTTTGTTTTTTTGTGCAATTTGAATAGTATTCAAATATTGAACCATCGTTTGACAGTCCTACTACTCATAGAAAAACAAATAAGGCACTCTAAATACAAGAAAAACAAACAGGAGCCTGTAACATTCAATCATTGGAAATGCCCAAATGTTTTGTCTAAATGTAGCCCTATTGGCTAATGTTTGATTGGTCGTGACCATCAAAAAAAAAGGAAAAATTGAGTAAATGTGCCGTCAAAACAATTCCATAATTTTGTCCTGCAGAACCTCAAGCCTAACCTTACCTATGTCCTTGGCTCCAATATGGACCCTACTCTAGCCAGGACTTGTCTGCTCACTCCAGTCGATTTCCTACCTGGGCACCAGGCAGGCAACGCACCATACGAGACTCCTTGTCAGGCTGCCTACACCTCTAATAACCAAGTCTCTCAGTTTTACCAACTCCCCTTTACTGGAGGATGTGGCCATCTGTACGCCACATGGCCCATCAATTCTACCTGAGAGAGGTAGGATTGATGAACCATACAAGCTGGGCAAGGTCAATTTCCTGCAAGGGCTGGGATTTGTTGGATACCGCAGCCTCTGAAGATAGTGTACATGCCCTTTTCTGTGCTTTCCCCCTACTGTCACCCCACTCTCTCCCTGCCTGCTCTGGAGGTCTCCCCATTCCCAGCTTTGGCGTGCACATCAGTTATTTAAAGGAAGTTCTATTTAGTTCTTGGAATTTTTCCAATTGTGAACTGTGGAGTCCAACAAGCTGGCCCTCATGATCAAGGATCCTTTTCTTGAGATGCTCAACAAGGTGGCAATGGTGGCAGACGAACTCCCCCGGGAAATTACCTTTTCAGAAGTTTTTCATTGATCATCTTGGCCACATTTTAACCCCCTAAGTATCTCCTTGTCTCTGCCTAAGTCTAGATAGAGTATTTCTGAGACAGAAACATCAAGACCTCAACTTAAAAATACCAGTTAGAAACCGGAGAAGATAAACAAGGCACTTTTAAAGGTATACTGCATGCAGTTTTTTTACGGTCCTTCTAGACTCCTTGAGCGCTCCAAGCAAAATGTCGAGGTGAGGTGGTCAGAGATCTTGAAAATGAATGATTCCATATAGATGGTAACAGTAATTTGGCAGTGTTAAAACGACCTTTTACACTGAGTACGCCCCTTAACATGTGAGAACATCATATGGTACTCTGTTGTGCAGCTATTTTGTGTGTTTCCTCGTTTGGTATTTAGCTATTCTGGATATTTAGTTGGAACTGGGATGTAAATATGGAATTGTGTGTGGAATATTTAACATTTGCAGGCCATAAGTACATTATGGGTGACTTCAATTACCCTGGTATTAATTGGGAAATGATGACTGGACAAGGAAAAAGTGAGGAAGATTTTCTAGATGTTGTTAATACCTTTTTTGCCACAGTATATCAATCAGCCCAAAAGAGGGAAATCAGTTCTGGATCTGGTGCTATGTAATGATCCGGACAGAATTTGTAGCATCGAGGTAATTGAGCTACTTGGGACTAGTGATCATTCTTTCTGCGCATGCCCACCGTCTTGACGTAAATGCCAGGTGACGTACGTTTCTCTCCACTGATCAAACACGTGATGTAGGGGTGGGCGATATGACCATATGTCTATGGATATGACAATATTAGATTGTGAACGATTAAAATGTCTCCACGATCTGCCTTTCCAGAGAGATCTGGAGTATCGGGCTACAGTGAAACTGCACATTCTATCAGTTGCACTGACAACGCTCATACAAGGAATCCAACGTTGTTTTCTCAGCCAAACCTAAAATCTATTTTTTTTGTACTTTCGCAATTTTTTTCTGTGACGGTAAGTAAGTCAGAGGTGGTCCAGCGAGTTCTTTTGGTTGCTAAGGGGATGTGTGTCGACCACCCCATATAAATGAATGGAACTTGACATAAATTTGCTAGCATACTGTAGAAGTGTCCTATCTTCCATATTTGAGATTAATTTGAGGAAGGGTGGTGACTATCAGCACGTCTAGGAATCTGTACATATTCACAGTTGTAAGCCAAGTCGCAGGATGCATAATAGCCGTTAGGAAAGCAGTTTGAAATTATTAAGCAATGTCTGCGCCGTTGCTTTTAATGGGTCGCGATTAGATCATTCCGAGCGTGTTGCTTGTCTTAAAGTTGATACTGTAAATAAGACTATTAATATAACTACATGTATATGTATGAAGTTGGTTTTTTACATTTAGAAAGTTTATTATGTGTATTGTTTATACAGGACTTACATTTTAATAGGTAACAATGTCCATTTATCTCTAATAAATATGAAGTAAATACACTACCGGTTAAGGTGATCGAAACACGTCCCCCCCCTCGGGTGGTCGATAATAGCTGCTCTCACTCTAGCTAGCTATATAGTTAGTACAGGTGCGCCATGGGTCTGGATGGCTGACACTATGGAGAAGTTGGTCCCTAAAAAAAATTTGACGTCTGTGATATGGAACTGGTTTGGGTTTTCCAAAACACCGTTATTTGCAAAGTTTGCAAAGAAAATGTTCGCACATCAGATGGCAACATGACAAACCTTTTTATAATCACCTCAAGAGAAAGCATTGTTGAATGTTAATACTTTGCAGAATTGCACTTGATTAAAATCTGGTACTTTGGTCTCTGTTATTCTTTTTCTTATAGGTTTTGTTCCCTTGAAAGGCAATATTTTCTTAAATAGGGATATTAGTTTGATTGCACTGTTCATTCACTTGCAAAATAGTCTTAAATACCAACATGAAAAATAATCGTGATCATGCCTGAAAATCGTGATATGATATTTTTGCCATATCGCCCACCCCTAACTTGATGTATTCATCACTTTTGCGCATGTCACACAGCTGTTCTGATTAAATGCGTCAGCGCATGAGAACACCAGACCGTATTAGATCATATCCAATGTAAACAGTTGACCCGAAATCTTCAATCGGAATGATTTTAAATCAGAATGAAAAAAAGTGTGCATGTAACCGCAGCTATTGACTGGGTGAAACTTTTTAGCTGAAAGACTGTGAATGAAAAGTGGGGTAGGTTCAAAAGGGTTATTGAAGCGCATTGTAAATTTATTCCAAAAGTAAGGAAAAGTAAGTTGAAGACGCGCTCTCCCCAGTGGATGAACAAAGCCATACGTGAGAGTTTGAGAAAAAAACAAAACAGTATAAGATATATAAAAATGACTCCCCTGAGAGTAATGAGGCTGAAGATTGTAATATGCGTCCTGAGGTTAAAAAAGAACTACGGGAAGCCAAGAGGGTCTTTGAAAGGCAGATTGCCCGAAATTCAAAAAATAATCCTCAACGTTTCTTTCAATACTGTAGAAGGAAAAGAAAAGTCAAAGAGGATTTCAGGTGCATCAGGAATGAAGAAGGAGCATTGCTTTCTAAGAACAAAGATATTGCTGATGCCTAGTTATTTTATTGAGAGTTTTACTAGAGAAGAGGTTACTAATAGACTGGAAGACATATTCAGTACTCAGAATGACTTATCAGATATTGAAATACAGAATAAAGAAGTACTGGATAAATTACTTGAACTAAATACAAACAAGGCATAGACCCAAGAGTACTAAAAGAGTTAGCGGAAATCATTTTTAAACCACTGGTAGTTATTTTTAGGTAGTCCTTAGAAACTGGAGAAATATAATAGCTAGATAGCATGCATGCTGTATCGAATTCAGTTCCTCTGATTGAAATAAATTCAGGTGAACTACCAATGCCTAGGCAGTTATGCCGCATTTTATCATTAGTGAATCCTGATGAGGGGCAGTCTTTGTTTGTGAAGTTGGCTACACGTCACTAAGATAACATGCAATTCAGTTCCTGATTGAAAGAAATGCCAAGCTAGCTAAGTTGCAACTATACTGAACAAAAATATAAATGCAACACTTATCAATTTCAAAGATTTAATTGAGTTCAAAGGTAATAAATGTAAATCAGTCAACTGAAATAGATCCATTGAGCACTTATCTATTGTTTTGGGGATACATATATGCGTTTGTTAATCACAGATTCCCCAAAAAAGAAGATACCATGAAATGAACAGAATACCGATCAGTGTCTAGTGTGACCACCATTTGCCTCATGCAACACATCTCCTTCACATTGAATTGATCAAATTGTTGATTGTAGCCTGTGGAATATTGTCCCACTCCTCTTCAGTAGCTGTACGAAGTTGTTGGATATTGGTGGGAACTGGAACACTCTGTTGTATGCACCAGTCCAGAGCATCCCAAACATGCTCAATGGGTGACATGTCTGGTGAGTATGCAGACCATGGAAGAACTGGGAGAACATGGAAGAAGTGGCCATCGAAGGTGAGCGCTTGCCCACTCACGTCGATTGTGACACCAAACTTCAGACAAATCAAGACCCCGGTGAGGATGTCGAGCACGCGGATGAGCTTCCCTGAGGCGATTTCTGACAGATCTGTGCAGAAATTCTATGGTTGTGTAAACCAACTGTTTCATCAGCTGTCCGTGTGGCTGGCCTCAGACGATCCCGTAGGTGAAGAAGTCGGATATGGCGATCCTGGGCTGGCGTGGTTACACGCGGTCTGCGGTTGTGAGGCCTGTTGGATGAACTTACAAAATCTCTAACGACGCTGGAGGTCGCTTACGGTGGAGAAAGGAACACCCACGACTCTGGCAACAGCTCTACAGGACATTCCTGCACTCAGCGTTCCAATTGCATGATCTCACAACTCTTGAGGCATCTGTGACATGGTGTTGAACAACAAAAAAACTCAGCATATAAGGGTGGCCTTTTATTGACCCCATCATAAGGAAAACCTGTGTAGTGATCATGGCTTTTAATCAGTATCTTGATATGCCACACCTGTGCAGGAGATGGATTATCTTGACAAAGGAGAAATGCTAGCTAACAGTGATATAAACAAATTTGTGGGCAAAATTTGAGAGAAATTAGATCTTTGTGCACATAGAACAAATCTTTGAGGTATTATTTATTACATATTAAAAATGGCTGCAAAAATAAAAGTGTTGCGTTTATATTTTTGTTCAGTGTATAAACAGTAACATCAGTTCCCATAGGGAGGAAGACATCTTGATGGGAGAACAGAATTGAATACAAATATTCCCCAACCTCGGGCATCTAGCTGCCTAACAAAACTAGCCAGCTAAAGTAAGTTTAGATCTAACAGAAAACAGCCCAACTTCATCCCCTTGGTGAACTTCAGTTGACGCCACTGAGGAAAAGCAATTCCAAGGTTGACTCTAGTTACTGAACGAGCCCTGTCAGCCTGTCTTTTTGCTTTGTTTTATCTAGGCTTCTTAGCATTCATTGCAGCAGCTAATAAGCAACAAGCACTTCTGGAATCTGATCCCAAACCACAGGCTCTGTAGCCACGCCCACCCCTCCCCTCCCCACACAGAAAAGCGTGCCACATGCAGAAACATCCCAAACACATTTTAGAATAACAAATACAGGTAAAAGGTGCAGAAATTTTATGAAACTAAGTAAAGACGTATATTTCCAGTGCATCATAAATATGCCTATGCATTGTTATTATACCCTGCAGTCTGCCTTCAACTATCTAACATTAAGCATTTAATTCATAGCACGAAAAAATAAGGACCAGATGCAGATTCAGTCAGGTTATAATCACCTAATTTAGCATTTACTAAATGAAAATTACTGAAAGAAAATACAGGTAACCCTTGTATGAGGTCATATTTTATATCTGAGGACAAAATGTAGCCAAATTTATCTAGAATTGGATTACAATAAACTATAGTTAATGTTAGCAACTTAACAATTAATTAGAACTATCTAACAACAGTTAGGACTGCTCCTGAGAGGGCGAAAAATCACAAAAAACCTTGTCAGCAAGAAGATGGCCGAATTAGCTATTTTGCCAGCCAAGTGCTTAACGGAGATTAAAAAAATTAACAATTTCACCTCTGTTCCCGAATGGCAACAAAGATTTTCACCTGAGGTGTCTTTCTTATGATATGGGTTTTAAAAACTCAATCAATTGCACACTTGAAAGCACAGTACAATATAATCCTCCTCCAAATCTTCCAGACTATTTGGAATTTGGAGGAAAGATACAGTCGCTATTGGGTGAAGTCTAGTCAGTGTTTTTGAGAAGCTAGCAGACATCTGTGTAGGACAACTGCAACCTGGCCTTAGCTCTGAGTTGTCATTTTTGTGAAATAAGACTATGGGCTATGTTTCTAGATGAGAGTGATGCCCTCCCAGGATTAGTGAACACCATCTCTTTTTAAAAGACCAGGTCTTCCCCAGAAAGTTTCCCAATTGTCTATAAAGCACGTTATTTTGATCCACACCTCTCCGATAACCCACAATTCTGATGTAGATTTTGACGCTACGCAGAATAGGGAATGGACCAGAGGATTGCAAATTGTAATAGTATTTTTTGGAAGTTTTAAATGTTCCTCCATTCCTGTCTCACTGACTATCTTGTCCTCTTTATGTGTGCCTCCAATCCTCCTCAAAAATGTCATTTGCAATTAGAGCCCGACCGATATATCGGTTTGGCCAATATATCGGCCATTATTTGACTTTTTTGACGACATTGGGATCGGCAGTTATGCAGCCGATGTGTCCTGATTTTTAAATAAGTATAATAAACAAATAAAAACATTGATTATTTATCTGTACTTGCCTGTTCGAACATTGTAATTACTATTTACTAGAATTATCCAGTAGAGGGAGCTCTAATACAAGTGTGAACTGCAGCAGCTGACGCGCTACTTCTGTAATAAGACGTTTGTCACTCGTGCCTCATCCAGTATTCTCCACTGCAAGACTTGTCTGCACAGATTCGATTGCCGCAATAAAGGTATGTATATTTAGTGAAAGTTTTTAATGAAATGCGTTTATACGACCACTATGTTTATCAATCCTCATTATCAAGCGAGCGAGCTAGCTAACATATTTGGTTCACTTTAGCAAGCTAGCTGGCTAGCAACCCTTTATGAAGTGGCAGTGAGCACATGAGCAGCGTAGGATCTACATTTCCAGAGGACATCGCTGTATTCTCAAATAAATAACCAGCCAAAATAAAATGGTGATTGAATGCATCACACATTTGTTTTTTATCTGAGATAATGATATTAGCTACTAGGCTATATGATGCTGTGTCAATAGCCAACACGTTATTGCAAGCGAGTGTGTCATCTAGTCACGCGTCATCGTAGCAAGCTAACCAGACAGTAAAAACTCTGATAAAACACTTCTAACGTGGATCATTTTAAGCCATGTTATCTAGCTTTGTCGTGATAACATGAGAGAAGGATTGCTGTTGGAGAAGTGAATCAACCAACAGTTAGCCTGGGTAACCTGCACGAAAGCGCATTGTAGTTTTTTTTCACGTATTTCATCCAGTCAATTTAATTTCATCTAACGTTACACTTGATTCACTCTTTAGCTCCGCTAGATAATGTCTTACTCTTTGAGATCATGTAGTAGAAATAAAATAAGAAAATATAATTCATTTAACTTACTGAGAATATATCATTTGAAATAATGAGGCTGTGTCAATAGCTAATGCGTTATTGCCAGCGAGTGTGTCATCTAATCACGCGTCAGAGCGCATTGTAGTTATTTTCACCACCGAATTCTTATGGACAGGGAAGCTTGGTAGATAAAGTTTTACTCTTTGAGATCATGTAGTAGGAATAAAATAAGAAAATTTTATTAATTTACTGAGAATAGATACTAAGAAATAATAAAAACGAATTAATAACAACAACAACAATAATTTTAATATTCATAAAAATACATGTTTGAAACTGGAAAACTGATTTTTTTAAATTAATTTTTTATAGATGACTGGAAAAGAAAGGAGTAAAAGCAAGGTGTGGAGTTATTTTGATTTCACACACTTAAAGATGGTGTTAATATATATATTTAATTTAATATCATCTTTTACATTTTTTTATCTAAAAAGTTCTTTGTGTGTTTATTTCTATTTTTATTTGTTTGCTTATAAGTTAAGTGTTCTTAAATATAGAAACTTTAATAAAATATAAGTTTTTCAAATTGATTTGAAAACGTTGCACTTTTTGACCGAATATCGGTCAAAACATCGGTAATCGGTGGGCTAGGACTCTCCAAAATCGGGATCGGCATCGGACCCAAAAATCTGGCATCGGTCGGGCTCTACTTGCAATGTCAGATGTCAGGTTTATTTCTGGAGAAGGGTGAAACTGAGAAGCAGAAGATGACTATAATCTAGAATTGCCTAAAATGCAAGAATAAAATGCAGCAAAATAACTCAATGGCTACATAAGTTACAATGCCTAGTAATATAAATATGAATTGTAGCAGAAAAGGTACAGATAAATATAATGTATGTATCTTAATGTAATAGTGTTACAGAATGCATCAAAGCTGTACTAGTTTTATCTTAATTAATTTTTCTAAGCCGAATACAAGGTATGTATACTGTATGATAGACCAGATGTATGAACTACCATGAATAATAATTGCGTTATGAGCTGACAATCGTCATTAAAATAAAAATGTGAAACATCACATCTTGCTATACAATTTCAACAAAAATCCAAGATGCTTAGACAGTAATGATGTGCCTACCGTGCTACCAAATGTGTAGTATGTGGAAGATGGATGACAAAAAAAGGTGACAAAAACATGTGACCATAAAAAGGTGCTGTTTACCTGTTTGAGAATGATTTCCTGAAAGACACATGACTGACAAAGGCTAAAGGTCCAGTAGCTGCATAGCATGAATATCCAGCAGGGAGCGACAAAAGCATCTGAAAGGTCAGTGATAACACAGAAAACAGAACACCCCCTGTCTATTACATGTCTAGTCCTAAAGAACAGAAATTCTGAAAGTCTGTATTTGCCCTTGTAGAGGTGATATAGCTCAGGAGGTAAGAGCGGTTGACTGGCAGTCGGAGGGTTGCCGGATCAATCCCCCGCCCTGGGCGTGTCTAAGTGTCCCTGAGCAAGACACCTAACCCCTAATTGCTCCCAATGAGTTGATTGGTACCTTGCATGGCAGCCTTTCACCATTGGTGTGTGTGTGTGAATGGGTGAATGAGAGGCATCAATTGTAAAGCGCTTTGGATAAAAGCGCTATATAAATGCAGTCCATTTACCATTTAGATTCCTGAGATGGGTATAAAGCTAATTATGGCCTGGTGAAGAGTTGGGCACCATCTTGTCCATACACCTTCATCTGTGCTTTGTGGACCTTCTCATCTTTGCTTCCAAGCTCAATATTTGGCTAGCTGAATTATTATTATTATTATTTCACATTTGCAGTGTTGAAAAGCATTACTTTTTCCATTTGTCCTAGAAAGCATTTCTGAGGCTCTGTACCTGATGTCGCTAACATTTATATAGATCTTTGATGTCAAATTTACTAGGGGAAGTTGAGAAAGTACCTACTTTCTGTGTAAGAAAGGGAGGGGTAAGTATATAAAGTCTGGGTTGGTGGACTCTGGACTCAAGGGTCTTGAGTTTGTGATAGCTAGGGTTGTAGGTGCCTTGTGAGCGAACCTTGGAGATCCAGCCGGTGAAAGTATTGAAACATGATTCTTCATGTGATTTCTATCATTCTCCCCCAATCTCTGCCCATAAGGGAGACATGAGATAGGTTGAACATCCATGTACAGTTTGTTCAAGCAAGTACCTTTCCACATGGGTACTGTTAGTGTTTGAGGGTACTCTGAGATTTTTGAAGGCCCCCATAAATTTGGTGCCCTGATCATAGAGAACCTGCTTGTCTGGGCTGCATATTGAGATGAACCACTAGAGAACCTTTACAAAGATTGATGTGTCCATGCACTCAATGACTACCAAATAAATGGCTCTGATAATTGGATATTTAAAGATGATGCCTCAACATCTGCTGTTTGAGTAACGTCTTCAAAGACAGACCAGATCCCAAACGTGACGACCAGCATTTGTGAATAGTGGTTCAGTGCTGTGTTGATGTGCATGTAGTTTGGCCATCAGATGTGTCTACAAAGTAGATCAGTTTATGTAAGGTCACAGGAAAATTATGCTGCTCACACATCTTTCATCGCAACTATCCACATAACAGTGGGTATAAATATGAGATGACACACATTCCACACTCTGAAATTATCCATAAATGTGAAAGCTCAGAGAACACACAAATGAGACATACGGTTGTTGACCTTCATATAGCAGGTAATGGCTGTAAAAAAAATAGCTAAATGCCTTACAATATTCATGTCCACTATTAAGGCAGTTAAGACAGTTTAGAACAACGGAAGCTGCGATAAACCTGCTTGGAAGAGGGGTCAAGTATATTTTGCCCCACACACTGAAACATTCTACAGGGAAAACGGGTGGAGAATTGCAACGGATGCTTACTGTAGTTTGCGATACATCATTGGAACTTTGATTGGAAACAAGAAGGTTAACTTTCTACGGAATCAAGCTTTGACAATGAACATCCAAGTCTACTGACCTCAAAACCCCATTGAAAGCTGAAGAGGAGAGTCCTCATGCAAAACCCATAGACTGATGAATTCTGAATAGCCTAGCCATGAATGAAGGGGTTCTTCAATTCTCAGATTCTGAATGGAGGAATTCAGAATCTCAGAAAATTCATCAGTCTATGGGTTTTGCTCATAGCTCAGAAGCTGTATGACAAACCCTGAGTCCTTCTGGAAAAACATTTTGTGGTATGATGAGGCTAAAATTGAGCTCTGCTATGTTTGGTGCAAACCAAACATTATTCCTATCATCAAGCATGGCTGTGGCAGCACCATGTTATGGGGCTGCTTTTTTAGCTGGAGGGAGTGGGAAGTTTGTTGCCATCATGGTCAAGATGGAGACAAATATAGGCAAAATCTGTTCCAGTCCACAAGAGATCTGCGTTCATATTCATATTCCAACAGGATAATGACCCAAAGCCCATGACAAAAACTATGAAAGAATGGTTTAAAAACAAGAATGTCAACATTCAAAGCTGGCCCACAATAAACAAAGTCTTTCACTTTTGGAGAGATGTTAAATAAAAATATTTTTCATTATAAATGTGAAATGTTTTTTTTTTTTTTTTTGGGGGGGGGGTATGCTGTCTTAAGGCACTGTAAATATTGATGCATACACAAAAGAAAAGAGCCATGTTGAAGATAATAATAATAATGTTACTTTCAAATTCAACTTTGTTTTTTTTTTTTTTGTTTTTTAGCTTTTTATTAATGAGCCTTTATTTTTTAAAAGTAAATAATCTCTTCTTTTGTTTTTATTCACAGCTAGCACTGGGAAACTTCCCCTACCCCCAGGTGAGTTTCAATTTACACACTTCACTAGAGCAGTGTCCTCCTGGTGGCAAGATTCTGTGCAGTGCAGTATATTTAAATGAAATGAGTAGTTCTTAATTTCAGTTCAACTGAATTTCTTTTGTATAACGCCTTTTTAGAGAGAATTGTCACAAAGGTGCTTTACAGAGACACTGAAAGAATACAATTAGCCCACTGCACTGGGTTATTGGTTGGTGGTGTCGGTGGGGGGTGTTGAGTAGTGGGGTCAGTTTTGGGTTGTTTTCTCAGGTACAAGTCAGATTTGGCCCACAAATTACATTGATTGGGGAATAATGTTAATAATTGGTGATTTGGGGGAGGGGTTGCAAAGGTCTGAGTTGCAAGGAAAAAACTACAAGATGTCAAAACAGCATCTTGATATTATCATCATGTCAGTTAAACAGTATGCCAATATGGTAGCCTTATAACAACTAGTCAAGGAATGGGCATCTAATCTAATCTAATCATATAACCAAGCAAAAATGAATAATATAACCTTAACTTTCGATGGTGAATTGAAGCTTCATGCTTTTCACTGCTGTATACTTGTCAGTCACTTGAGTAATTGTGATAGTCTGGGCCTTCTGTGCCTGTAGTATTCCCAAAATTTGAGACTTTGTGACAGCAGATAAATCTTTAGTTGTCTCAGTGATATAAAATGTCTGCTTATGCAGAGGTGACTGGTATATTCAGGTACAACATATTATGGCTGGCCCCGAACATTTGAATGGTTTGGAATTTGTTCGGTATATTGGCATTCGAATCTCAATTCAGGATTCGGGTGATTCGTTTTTTTAAATTATTATTATTATTATTATTGTTTGTAATTTGAGGATAGGTTAGATAACCTAAAAAAAAAACGCAACGGGCGTCACTCACTCTGCAAACGCTTCACTCCACGTGTTCATTAGCACAATGGCGACTACGAAGAAATCGGCAGTGTGGAAACACTTCAAAATTACCGATGACAAGAATGGTAAATGGACTGCATTTATATAGCGCTTTTATCCAAAGCGCTTTACAATTGATGCCTCTCATTCGCCAGAGCAGTTAGGGGTTAGGTGTCTTGCTCAAGGACACTTCAACACGCCCAGGGCGGGGTTTGAACCAGCAACCCTCCGACTGCCAGCCAATCGGTCTTACCTCCTGAACTATGTCGCCCCATCAAGAAAAAGGCTCAATGTCAAATATGTAACAAGCAACTGGCATACCATGGCGGCACATAAAATAACCAATACCTTCTTTAAAATAAAGAAGAAGAAATGTACCATTTACAATACTAGCTTAGATTACTTTATATTCATAATTTTGGAAGAAATAAAGTGCCAAAAATGCAGATTGTCTAGGCAAAAAATCTAAAATTTATTTTTAGTTCGCAATGAAATACTGGGAGATTGCATATATACAGCAGGTTAAAGTATACTTGTCCTGGATCAAAAAATTCTTGACCACATGTTCATAAAATCTATGGGTGGATATGTAGAATTAATAAAGATCTATGAAGCAAAAACTAAGCAGTGTACCCAGCCTCTCCAAATCTACCCAAAATGTCTAAATTATGCATTGCTGTAAATCACAACAAATTCACGTATTTCAATACAAATCAACTGTTTTTACTCAAGAAACTCATTGTGCATCATTTTCAAGTGGTAATTACATGCTTTCTGTCAGTACAGTGGTCTAAAATAGCTAGGGGTCCAGAAACAAATCCAAAATATCTCCAAAAAGGAATATAGTGCTTTTTGTCCATTGTAAAGCATATAAATGAGCCCCTTATGAAGGTTTAAGATGAAACATTGATATCAGATTTAAACATAATGCTAAAATATTGTCACACAATGCTGCACAGTACCTAAATGTGCAATAATTAACTCTTGTATGTATTTCTATACTCTGTACTCTTGTATGTTTTCTTGTATGGGGATGGGACGATATGAAAACAAATTTCAACCGTTCATCACCTTTTGGCAATGTTCCAACACTCCTCATCAGTGTTGTATGCGTCACAAAAACTATTACACTACTAACCAACACTTTACATTACAGTGTGAAATATCCACATTATATAATACCACTAACCTATTTAAAGACACTCAATTTCAAAAATAACGCATATAACCAAAATATTTTGAGCAGTAATACTTACACAGCAATGATTAAATCTTATCTATGTTCAGTAGATGGAGACAGAGACAGTAAATCAATGACAGTTCTATCCGCTTCTGTTTTTCTCCAGAAAACGATGTCAGATAGGTCTATCAGCAAACATATGGCTTAGCTATGCCCAGAAGTCCTCAATAATAATAGTATTTTCCAAGAAATTACGAAAAATCGTTGACGTTTTAATGCTACCTTAGAGTGAATGCGTAAGTGAATGCGATGATAACAAAACTTTCGATTATGCTGACCAATAAAACGCTATTTCAAAAGCAAAATTATACATGTTATACATCTTTAGAAAGCTCATACTCTCACCTACTGAATAAATTAATTGTCAGTCAAGCCAGACTGTACTAAATAGGGCGACAACGCCATAAACAACACGTGTGGTATTATGCACAGCTATTTTGGAAGGTACCCAGGCATCACAAATGCGCATATATTTCACAAACGGATTGTCCAAGACAATATATAACCACTCAGTCTCAAAAGGGACATCTCTATGCTTAAAACCAATGGTAAGGTTGTATATTTATTCAATATTTTGTCCCAGATATTGACTGTAGAATGACATGGTATAATTTTTTAAAACTATGTCTCATTGGTTGAATTTGCATTAATTATTGCGATCGCAATTTCCTGGAGGGATTAAAAAGTGGCACCAAAACAAGGCACCGAAACTTGCGTAGTGATTCGGTCCGGTCGGTGCTGACCATTAAGGCGCCGGTTTTCGGTACCCAACCTTACTTCTGACTCCTGTGTCCATGAGACATTATCCTGAAAGGCTTGGGGATCATCCAGGTATTTTTTTTTGCAAATATAAGACGAGAATTGATGTTTCCCTTGGTTAGCAGTGGTTTTCTCCCGTAGCAAGGCGGAAACCACCCTTTTTTTCCCAGTCTCTTTTTTATTGTGTAGTCATGAATATTGACCTTCGCTGTGGTTAAAGAGGCTTGAAGTTCCTTGGATGTTCTTCTGGGATCTTTTGTGTCTTCCTGGATGACTTGTCGCTGTGCTCTTGGAGAAATTTTGGCAGGCCTCAATGTGGTTCAGTAGAGTCCCAGAGCCTTAGAAATGGCTTTGTATCCCTTTCCAGACTGATATATACTGAACAAAAAACCCTCCTGTGCCATCATTTGTTTGTTTACTTTTGCTGCAGTGAACTGTTTTGGGAAAAGCTAGAAACAGGGAAATTCACTTATGCAGTAGACAAATTAACATAATGTCAAATAAGAGTCATGTTTTGTATTTGGTTCCATATCATTTGCATGCCATGACTTCCTGATGTCTGTGACCTATCAACATCATCAGAGTCTGGATATCTTATTTTCAGGTTGTCCTACAAGCGATACAAAAACTCTTTGCATTTGAATGGATCTCTATGGGAATTGGGGGGTGGAACTAGATTCAGCTGTAAATTATGCGGACAAAAATGGAACACATTTTTTGGCTAAATGGCTCTAAGTCATCAAGGGTCCAAGGTATCAAACCACCGTGCTGCTGCCAGATATGCAGTACATACTACAAGCATTGTTTCTCCTGAATATTTTTTCCATTGAGTTCGACAGGAACATTAATCAGGAGAAACAATGATTGTAGTATCTATTGCATATCTGGCAGCAGCACGGTGGTTTGAAGCTCATTTGATACCTTTTGGTGGAGAAATGAACACCCATGACTCTGGCAACAGCTCTACAGGACATTCCTGCAGTCAGCATGCTAATTGCATGATCTCTTAACTCTTGAGGCATCTGTGACATGGCGTTGAACAACAAAAAACTCAACATTTTAGGGTGGTCTTTTATTGACCCCATCATAAGGAAAACCTGTGTAGTGATCATGGCTTTTAATCAGCATCTTGATATGCCACACCTGTGCAGATAATGTATTATCTTGACAAAGGAGAAATGCTAGCTAACAGTGATATAAACAAATTTGTGGGCGAAATTTGAGAGAAATTAAATCTTTGTGCACATAGAACAAATATTTGAGGTATTATTTATTGTGCATTAAAAATGGCTGCAAAATTAAAAGTGTTGCGTTTATAATTTTGTTCAGTGTATTTCAACAAATTTTTTCTCATCTCTTCTGGAATATCCTTTGATCCTGGCAGTATGTTTATAGAAACCTTGTGGGGACTACTTCACTTTCATGTTAAGGTTCAATATGAGAGTATGGGTGTTTTTATAACTTTTTTCATTAAATGGAACCCCTCCTGTTAAGACTTGTATGGCTTAATATGTTGTAAATGCCCTCAGCTATGGAAATATATTGTAAAAACCATACAAAAGATTTCAGTTTTTTTTAACCCCAACCCTTATTTGAAATGTTGACCTATGCCATTATTTTACAGCGCACTTTGGGTAGATGACGTAAATTGTTGCACTGGAGGTGAACTCCATTGTTTTGTTCAGCAGTTGTGGTTATTAATAGTGAAAAATATTAATACAATACCACAGAATTATTTGTGTGTGATGTGTTACACGGGTTATCTGTGAAGAGGGTGGATTTAATAAACATCTTAGTGTATGAGCACATATTATCATTTAGGGATTAATCTATGCATTTAAAGGAGGTATTATCACCGGTTTAAGCTCATATCCTTATGTTGTTATTGATCCACGTCGTATATGTACAATAACATTACATCAATTAAATTAATGTGGATGATGACATTAATGTGGATGTGGTGATTTCAGTTTCACCAAAAATCATAGTTTGACCCATATGATAAAGTGACTTTGAACAGTTGCTGCTGGAAAGCACAGATCTTTACTAAGGCAACTTTTCCATCTCTGTTGGCATAGGCGAGCAGTTGCCACACAGACACGATCTCTAGGCTGTCCTCGATGCCCAACACTCGTCTCCTCCGATCATCATCGTTCTGATTTATTTGATGAGGGCTGTCCTCGATGCTTTCCTCCTGAGTAATGTCCCGCTCTGGTTTGAAACGAAAAGACTGAACAGAAGACATTTTATATGTCGCTCAATGGAAGAGAGCAATGGACCGAGACCCATGCAACCATTTGATGTCATTACCCAGAGTGCATTGCGATGGTAATAACAATGGCGACCTACAAGATGAAGGATTTAAAAAAATATTTAAATAACTAAAATTTTCATGTGGTTTAAATAACATATTAATATAATTGAAGGTATATACACCATATTAAGGCCTACAAGTCTTAACAGGGCTGTTCCCTTTAAATAAATTAAATTACATTACATTACATTACAGGCATTTAGCAGACGCTCTTATCCAGAGCGACGTACAACAAGTGCATAGGTTTCAAGATGTAGAGGCGCAAAAGAAACACTAGAGTGAAGTAAGGATCGTAGTGCCAGAAGTGACCACATCGATCAGGACTCCAACCCTGTAGAGTAAGCTTGTTCAGCAGCAAGAATCCTACCAAGTACAAAGTACAAACTAGCACTGGAATCACACCTAATCATACAAAAACAATCCTACCAGATACACTAACATAATCAAATTATCCTAGCTAGGTACAATGAGCTGAACTATAGGCTAGGGAGGGGTGGGGAGAGGTGCAGCCTGAAGAGATGAGTCTTCAGTCTGCGTTTGAAAGTGGTGAGATTCTCTGCTGTTCTGACCATCACGGGGAGGTCATTCCACCAGCGAGGGGCCAGGACAGACAGCAGACGGGAGCGGGAAGTGCAGACGCGAAGAGGGGGAGGTGCCAAGCGTCCAGAGGTGGCAGAACGGAGAGGTCTGGCTGGTGTGTAGGGTCTGATGATCCTCTGAATGTACCCTGGTGCTGACCCCTTAGCTGCCTGGTATGCAAGCACCAAGGACTTAAATTTGATGCGAGCCATAACAGGCAGCCAGTGGAGGTCAGTGAGCAGGGGGGTGACATGGGAATGTCTGGGGAGGTTGTAGACCAACGCGCTGCAGCATTCTGGATGAGCTGCAGGGGTCTGATGGCGGATGCTGGCAGACCAGCCAGTAGCGAGTTGCAGTAGTCCAAGCGGGACAGGACCATCGCTTGAACCAGGAGCTGGGTTGCGTAGGTGGTGAGGAAGGGGCGGATTCTCCGGATGTTGTACAGGAAGAACCTGCACGTTCGACTCACCGCCGTGATGTTCTGGGAGAGGGACAGTCTGTTGTCCATCACCACTCCAAGGTTTTTTGCGGTGGGTGATGATGACACCACAGTGTCCCCCAGGGAAATAGAAAAGTCAAGAAGGTTAGAGGATGGAGCAGGGATGAAGATCATCTCCGTCTTGCCTGGGTTCAGCTTAAGATGGTGGTTATCCATCCAGCTCTGGATGTCCCTCAGGCAGGCAGAGATGCGAGCAGAGACCTGAGTGTCAGAGGGCGGGAAGGAGAGAAAGAGTTGGGTGTCATCGGCATAACAATGATAGGACAACCATGGGCAGAGATTACAGGACCAAGAGATTGGGTGTACAGGGAGAATAGGAGGGGACCAAGGACAGAGCCCTGGGGAACTCCTGTGGCAAGGGGGCGAGGTGCTGATACTGCACCAGCCCAGGCGACTTGGAAGGAGCGACCGGAGAGGTAGGACTCAATCCAGTCAAGTGCTGTGCCACAGATCCCCATAGCTGCCAGGGAGGACAGGAGGATGGGATGGTTGACGGTGTCAAAGGCAGCAGAAAGGTCTAGGAGGATCAGGACAGATGAATGGGAGGCTGCTTGTGCGGCGTGAAGCGACTCATTGACCGAGAGGAGTGCGGTCTCTGTCGAGTGGCCAGGTCTGAAGCCAGACTGGTAGGGGTCTAGGAGGTTGTTCAGGAGAGAAAAGAGGAGAGTTGATTAGAAGCAGCTCGTTCAATTGTTTTGGATAGGAAAGGGAGAAGGGAGACAGGACGGTAGTTCTGGATGACAGAGGGTCCAGAGTGGGCTTTTTCAGCAGTGGGGTGACGTGGGCCAGCTTGAAAGAGGAGGGGAAACATCCAGAAGACAAGGAGGAGTTCACGAGGGAGGTGACATATGGGAGGATGTCAGGTGTGATGGTCTGGAGGAGAGAGGAAGGGATGGGGTCAAGAGCACAGGTGGTAGGGCGGTGGGAGAGTAGGAGCTGGGAAACATCAGAGTCAGTGAGGGAGAGAAAGTGGAGAAACAAGGGGAGGGAACAGAGCTGGGGAGTGGGGAAGGGTGGTGGTGGACGTGAAGGAGCTGCGGATGTCTGCAATTTTTCTCATCGAAGAAAACTGCAAAGTCATCTGCAGCGAGGGAGGACTGAGGTGGGGAAGGAGTGCTGAGGAGAGAGGAGAAAATGGAGAACAGCTGATGAGGGTTAGAGGCAGATTTATGGATTTTTGTTTGATAATAATTAATTTTGGCAGAGGTTACAGCGGTAGAAAATGTAGCTAGTAGAGACTGGTAGGCAGACAGGTCGGATTGAGCCATGGATTTCCTCCACTTCCTCTCCGCTGCACGTAGGCTGGCCCGGTTGGTTCGGAGGGGGTCAGACATCCACGGACTGGGAGGGGACGAGCGTGCCTGCCTGGAGACTAGAGGACAGAGAGAGTCAAGTGCTGAGGAGAGCGAGGAAGACAGAGTGGAGGATGCAGAGTCAGTGGGAAGGTTGGAGAAGGATTCAAGAGTGGGGAGTGAAGCAGTGACACTGGAAGCGAGAGAGGAGGGAGAGAGGGAGCGGAGATTCCGGCGGACCATGACAGTAGGAGTGGATGGAGGGGAGGGAGGGAGGGGAGTAAGAGGGAGGGAGAAGGAAATGAAGTGGTGGTCAGACTGGTGCAGAGGGGTCACTGTGGGATTGGAAGAGGAGCAATTCCTCAGGATAACCAGGTCTAGGAGATTGCCAGCTTTGTGTGTTGGTGGGGAGTGCATTAGGGAGAGATCGAATGAGTGAAGTAGAGGCAGGAAGGCTGCGGAGTGGGAGGCATCAAGGTGGATGTTGAAGTCTCCCAGGAGGATCAGTGGGGTGCCATCCTCTGGGAAGGAGCTCAGCAGGGTGTCGAGCTCATCAAGGAAGTTTCCCAGGGGCCCTGGAGGGCGATAGATAACTACAATATACAAGTTAACAGGATAGGTGATTGAGACAGAGTGGTATTCAAAGGTAGAGATGGAGAGGTGAGAGAGGGGGAGAACAGAGAATTTCCAGGAGGGAGAGATCAGCAAACCTGTGCCCCCACCACGGCCAGATGGGCGGGGGTGTGAGAGAAGGAGAAGGAGGAGGAGAGGGCTGCAGGGGTTGCAGTGTTGCCTGGTGTGATCCAGGTCTCAGTGAGGGCAAGGAAATGTAAAGAGAGGAGGGACGCGTAGGCTGAAATGAAGTCAGCCTTCCGCGTAGCAGACTGGCAGTTCCATAGCCCTCCTGCGACCGTGAAGTTGTCACAGGGGGTCAATGAGGGATAGCGAAGGTTGGAGGGGTTACGTCGCCGCGGGGGGCCTCGCCTGCAGAAGCGAGTTCTGAAGGGGAGAGAACAGGTTGGGATGGGATGGGCACATAGCATAGCAGTGAGGACACAATGACACAAACTGGGAGGGAGCGACGCTAGCGTCGCTCCAAGCCAGACTACAAGCCCTAATTAGCAAATCATTTTGGAAATGTGTCTTGTGTTTACTCAGCTGCCCTTTGTGGAATGTTGCATTTTATCTAAAGATTTGAAACCATTAAAAACCATTTAATTTTTTTATTTAGCAGTTTTAACTGCTAACACGCTTGTTTCATGTCCAGCACTCTGAATACCCAACACAACTGCATCAACAGTTACTTATTCAATATGCAAAATAAATTTAGTTGATTTAATTTAATTTTTATCAAAGATATCAATTATTAGTTGCCCAATTTGTTGATAAGCAGAGCAACCTGTTGGATCAACTTTTATCAAATGTATTAACAACTTACAACCAGATTAAAATTTAGAAATGTATTCAGTTACAACAAATATTCATGTCTGATCTAAAAAAAAAAAAAAGAGGTTCAACTAAAAAATATATGAATGTTGCAGACTGATTACAGTCACAAGAAATTAATGAAATAAAATACCAAACCACAGCTTTCTCCCAAAATAGTCCCATATGAAACCAAGATCAAAGTCCAAAGAAAGCCGAATATTCCAAAAAGCCAGGGATGAAAATGTAAAAATGTCAGGTGAACTACTTTCTTCCTCCTTACTCTGATTATCTAAAGAAAAGTCTGCAATTTTAAGTTATTATATGAGGGAGGCGGCGTGGTTGAGAGAGAGGGGCCAACCTGGCTACTTTAATTTGGTGAGGTGTGAAGTGAGGGTGTGTGGATGCAGACAGGGACTGTCTTATCTGAAAACTTGACAAATTTTCAAGTTTCAATTTTCATAAAGTTGCTATGTTGTTGGAAGCAGGGCTAAGCACTATGATCAGTTCAATAAAGATCAGTTTTGGGATGGCAGGTATGCCATCCCACCAAGTAATGCTTGCTGGGGCAGCATTTCCCCATACCCCGAGATGGGCAGTATTTCTGTTACTTGTATTTGAAATACGTATTTCAACTACTTTTGAGTATTTTGTATTTTGCTGATTGTAGTGACACAAATGAGCTGCAATGTTTTGGGTGCACCTAAATTAGGTGAAATTGGTGAAAGGTGAAAAATGAAAAAGTTAGGTGCACCAATGTAAAAAGTTTGTCTGGAGCTCTGTAGGCTGTTGCATAGCTAGTGGTTAGCAAGTTAGCTTGTCAGTTTGGTTGCTAATGGGAAGAGGGAGATTGGGAGCTTGTACACATTTTATGTTCATGATAACCTTATCAAGAGATGTCTGACCATCTAATTCTTTGCACTCCCTAACTTAGTTGTTGCTCAGTTGATGAGAGCCACTTAAAATGAATAGTGGCTAGCTTCCCTTGAACAACATTAGCCTAGTAGTTATGCTGTATCACCATGTGTGCATGCGTGGATATGTGTGCAAGTGTGTTTATGCCTGGGTAAAATATGTACATATACAGTACAGGCATATGCATATACAGTAGCATTCTACTTCCTGTTCTTCCTTCCTGTATGGTGCAAACTCTCACCAGAGCCTTGTGTACATTATAAAAATCTGAATGTTCTTCCATTTTTTACAAATTCAGAATACCCAATGTTACAAATGTATTTTCCTGTATTTTGAAAATACATGTATTTTATCTTGATACATTTTCTGGCTCCAGTATTTTATATTTTATTTTGATACAGTTAGTTGAGGGGTATTTTGTATTTTGTAACAAGATACATTTTGATGTATCTTTGCCCATCTCTGCCCATACCTATACAATACTGAGAGTTTGGCACTTTCTAGCATTTCCTACAGAAATGACCAAAATGGCTCCCATCCCTTGAGAACATCAACTTCTGTACCTTCTGACCTCATGTAAACAGACAGAATTCACAAATAGCTTCTCAGGTCCACAAAATAAAGCCCATTTTGTGATTTTTTTTTTTTCTACCTTTTTCTCCTGGCGATTACATCATCACAGGGCTGGCCCTAGGATTTTGGTGGCCCTACACAAGTCTGTAACCTCTCCTCAAAGTACATCTCAGATCAAAGTCGCTAATTGCAGGATACTCAAAAGTACAGGCAAAATGGACATATTAAAAAGTGCACATTATGGTCACCATGTTTTGCGTGGAAGCCAGGTAGCTTGCTAGCTAACTAACAATTGCCAAACATAATTAAAACTACTGCTTTTACAGCTGTATTGTCTTAGTTATATTTATGAAAGGTATTCTCTATCATTTCACATGCAAACCTCACATAATACTGTTTCATTACTAGGGATTGTTTCGATTTTGACAATACTCGTGTTAAAAAAAAAAAATCCTTTGAAACTTGAACTGATAGTCTACTCTGTGAAGCACCTTTGTGACAGTAAAAAGGGCTATCCAGATAAAATTTAATTGAATGGCATAATCTACTTTCTATATTAAAACAACATTAACAACAGTGTAATGTGGCTTGGGTCGGAGTTTGTGGCCACACATTATTATGAGTAAATAACCAATTTGTACTGGAAGCTAAAAGATTTTTTAAAATGACACAACAGAACAGTCCTGCAGCTTTTGCTTTGGGTGTTAAAAGTTTAGTGCTAAGCTCACTGAGGTGATTCAATCCCTGTTTTCCCATACCACAAACGGCAGGGAGGGGGTGCTTGTTAAATGAATGACCAGAGCGAAACTCCGAAACTCCATATTCGGCATAGTTGTCCTGAATCATCTACTAATGAAGCTAGAACACTGAGTTTGTGTTTTCAACTCATATTTTGGTTGCAGGAGCAATGAATGTCTGAGTTGAACAATCTAGGCATGCCGGCGTGCCACTAGGGGGTTTGCGCTAAGTGGTTAAAGGCAAGTTCAAAGCAAAACATAAGCAGCTGTGCCTCCATGTTTACGATGCCACTGTGACAATGAGCCGGAAGTACATATGTGCCGTTATATATATATATATTTCTTTGCAAGATCTTTTCAAAGATTTTGTGAGGGAATGCAAAAGTTTTGCGAGGATTTTCTTTTTTTTCTTACCCATGTCCCTTTAGGGCCTCTGTTGAGTGATAATTTGTCTGTAGGCTAATTTCTTTAAATCTGCACATGTAAGGGTGTAATATATTTTTCCTAATGAAAGTGATTTAGGCCACAATAATTTACACAACAATGTACTCTATGGCCACATTTCACCCCTCCTATATGTAGATATCAAATAAATAAATTCATAGCCAGGAGGTAAAATAAGATTATGAAAGATGATTTCTTGTCAGCTCCCAAATAATTCAATTTTAAAAGAAAATGTAATTATGTCATGGCATCCTGCTGGATAAGAGACAGTGTGTGTTATGTTAGAAATGTTTTATTCGGAATATAGTTCTGTAATAACAGTCTGTTTAATGTAATCTGTTGAGAGTGTTGTCGATTATGAAACACTAATACATTTTCTGTTCTTTGCAGATTCAGAAGAACCAAGGGTCTTTAATGGTGAGGGATCTCTATGCTCTGCCTGGAAGGGAAGGGGGGGCTGCAGAGCTTAAACTGCATTTTATCAATAAAAAATCAACAAGCAGTAAGCACTTAACTAACAGTGCTATTTATTTGTTTAGCGAATGCGAAGTGCTTAAGCAAAGCAGTTGCCACCTATTCTCCTGTATGGAGAGTGACTAGTCCTCTTAGTTTTTGGAGAGGACTGGCTTCAATGATATGCTCCATTGTTTGCTCCTCTCCACAAGCACTCAGTGGACTTAGGCTGCTGTCCCCCCTGTGAAGACTGGCTAAGCAGGGGCCATAGCCAGTCCAGAATTTATTGAGTGCTGAACATTTTTTTAATGCCTGGGACTTGTTTGGTGGGGGCTGACACCAGGGGCTCTATCTCAGTAACCAAAATGCAGTTGTGCTAGTTAGCAGCTGTCATTTTCCCATCTAGTGCCTCCGCTGTTAAAATAGCAAATGACCCTGTGCCAAAGTGGGGGGGGTTGGTCTTTAAATGAGTGTATTGCTATTTTGATGCAACTACAAGTGTTTGCACTATGACTAACCAAAATGTGGTGTGAGCACTAGTGGTGTGTCGTTCATGAACAATTTGTTCTTTTTGAACAAATTATTGTTAATTGTTTATGGCTGTTCTTATACTGCATTGTGGACCTGTATTTTTTTTTTCTTACATCCGTCTGTAATGAGAAGAATGACAATAATGCAACTTGAACAATTTTTAATTTTAATTGACTGTAGTTAAAATGATAGCAACAGTTCTGGCACAAATCATGGACAGAGACAGAGTTTGATGATTAATTCAGTATTTTACAATGATCTCTCTTTTTGGCATAAATGTAATAAACCTAATATCAATAAAAAACAAAAATGTAGAAATAATTAGCATTCAGTGAAACACGCAATAATCATTACACATTCCTATATGTATTATCATACTGACATAATTGAGTAGTCTAACATACTGTATCATACCGGTGGAAATCTTATAGCTTGATGTATTGCTTTGTCCTGTATTTTTCTACA
This sequence comes from Anguilla rostrata, assembly GCF_018555375.3. Classification (NCBI taxonomy): domain Eukaryota; kingdom Metazoa; phylum Chordata; class Actinopteri; order Anguilliformes; family Anguillidae; genus Anguilla; species Anguilla rostrata. Next base: position 23,535,982 of record NC_057937.1, read on the forward strand.
TAAAACAAATTATGTTTGCTGATGCTCACAGAATATGATTACCACTCGTTGTCAATGGTTTTGCCAAGAATGGTGTAGAAGAACTTGACTGGCCTGCGCACAGAGCCACAGTGCCCGACCTCATTAATGCTCTTCTGGCTGAATGGATGCAAATCCGTGCACCAATGCTCCAACATCTAGAATAAAGCCTTTCCAGAAGAGTGGAGGTTATTATGGCAACAAATATGGGACCAACTTCATATTAATGCCCATAATTTTGGATGAGATGTTGGATGTCAGGTTTCTACATATTTTGGACATGTAGTGTACTAATCGTGTGTGAGAATATACATATAGAAGGGTATATAGGAGGTGGTTTTACCTCTTCTATACCCTTCCGTATGTATGTGGTATTTACATTCTATATCAAGATGTGACAACTGTGTTGCATGTGGACAGACTTGCTGTTTACTCGCTTAGCAATGTCTATGAGTAAGTAAAGCAAGTCATACCTGTGCTGATTTGGAACCAGAAGACAAATAATGGAAATTAAAGTATTTAAAACATGATGAAACCACCACTCATCCAATCCCGCTCAGTTCAGTTAAGCCATACCATTGTGAATTAATAATGGACTCTGCGTTTATCATTTTTCTTTCTTTCATCTCCGCAACACAGAGTCAGTTTACTTCACTGGCATTGGTTTTATTTTGTTCAGTGAAACAAAAGATATTATTATGATTATTTCTTAGTTATAGAATGTAGCATTTAAGCTACTTAGCCACAAGTTTAATAGGAAATGAAACTGACCCATACTTATCATATAGGCAATGTTCTAATTCTGAATGAAAGAAAACTCAAACAAATTGTTGGAATTTCTTAACAAAAATGATGGTGAAGATAAATGACAGAGTCGGGAGTTCCTTTTTATAATTCAATAGGATGACTGGTCGGGAAGAGGTACAAGTACGATCTTCAAAAGTATGAAGTCCAATACATGAGTTTATATAGTTTTCGGAGACAAAGAACTGTTGTTCCAGCCTATGCAAAGATTTCATTTACTAGCCAATCATAAATTAGGATCAGGGAGCCCATACCAAGACTTGACTATGCGGGCTGTGGGACAAGCAAGGATTCATTAAAATATGTTTATTTTCTGAATCCAGTGGTTCCAACAGTCAGTGGCCATGTTAAAATTTTCAGCACTCTGAATACTGAACACAAGCGATATTGCGTGCTAATACCCCTTATTAACCTATATGTAAAATATATTTTTTTTTATTTAATAATAATAATTATTATTATTATTATTATTATTATTATTGAAAATGACAATTATCAATTAAATCACCAAATTCATTGATAGGTCAGTGCACTGGTGTAATCAACAAACACGTCAAAACAAGCTGTATATAAGGTTTCAAGATTAAATAATTGAATTCAATATGAAGCAATCAATTAGCTAAATTAATTGAAATCATACATTCTTTATTGAATGCAGGCACACTACTTCTAAATTACATAACAGAAGACATTACACAAAACATTAAACAATTAATCTATAAATACCAGAAAAGAGAGTGAGAGATGGATAAGCCAACCTTGCGAAAGTATCACCCACTTCCAGTTTAAGCGCAACGGGATGAAAGAAAACCAGCTAAAAAAACACAACCAAGGAACCACCACCAAAATAAAAAGAGAAAAACTCTTCTTCAAGGCCCCGAAACCAACACAACACAACTTTTTCCTGTGGCCATCTTAAATACCTTACCCAGCATGGCTTGAGGATGTTTGCCCTTATTGGGCGATGCTGAGTTAAGGTGTAGGAGAGAAGGAAAGGAGGGTCAGACTCATTTATGACAAGGACTGGCCTACCTAAAGATTGCATTCAAACTTAAAGAGGAATTGGGAAAGGGAAATGTTAGGCATGTAGCCATGCTGGGTCTCCGACCCTCAATATGACATCCTGTGTCCTTTGGTTTGTCTCTTCTGAGGAGGTGAGACCCATAGATTGTCTGCCTAGATTAGGGTATCAGTGGATTTGAAATCACCATTGCTTTTTATTGCTTGTGACAGGGAGGCCGAGCCACATTCTTATTCACCATTTCCCTCTCTAAGGCTATAATTTAAGCACTCCGTATCTGACAGGGCCTAGAGGTCCTTTAATCTCCTAAAGCACTTTTATTTATACTACAGCTGGAGAATCTCCTCTGGCTTACATTCCAACTGGAACATGGCATGAGGTGCAACAGCATACACTTAGATATATAGACTTTTAACAGTAAATTTTCAGAAGTACGTTTATCAAGTCTATATGATATTTTATATAATTGCTTGTATAACATTTTCAGTGGGTCAGTTTTTTAATCACAACCCAGCACTCCCACCTCTTGAAACAAAATTCTGAGATATCAGACATACTTTCTTAAAATACAATTAGATACTTTAAGAAAAGGGGAAGGGGAATTGGGATAAGGTTAGTCTGCCTCACAGGTTTGATTAGTATCTCTGTGAATGCTAGCATTCTCAAAGATACCCCTCTCAGTTCTTCGGCAGGGAAATTGTTTGTTTTCCTTCAGTAATCTGTTTTGGAGGTGTATTGATGAATGTCATTTGAACGAACACAAAAAAATAACATGACTATAAAAGTCAGGCACCACAAGGCTTAAATTTTTCTGATCATTAACTTACATACTAAATATGCATATAATCTACAACCATTCTCCTAAATGTATAATATAAAAAATGTATATGTAAAAAAAAAAAAAGCTATAATCAGAGTGACAATAGAAAGTGGCAAAACAATTTGAGAAAATAAATTTGAATGAAATTCCAGTCCCAGCAATAGCTTGACCTGCTTGGAACACTTTAATAACAGTGAATCTTTTCTGGACCTCTTTTACAAGACCTTTTGCACTATGGACACTTTTTTCAGCTTTATGATTTCAACCTTAGCATTAACATTTACATGCAAAGTTCAAAGTTCCCATTTCATGGGCCCTAATGCTATCACTTAGATTTTCCAATTTGTCTATTTCATAATCTATGCTCACTGACCATATATGTGACTCTTAAGTGAAAATTAGGAATATGCAGGGTCTGTAAAAGAACTTGTCCCATATAGGTCAAAGAGTAAGGGTTTGGGGTAAAACAGACTGGTCTCCTAGAACAATAGTTTTCACTAATAATCACTTCGCCTGTCCCACACCAGTAAGTGTGTGATAATTTGTACCACCCAGAGATTTGGCCACTTCAAAACTGTTGAACCAACCGGAGATATCAGTAGATAGGATCACGTGACATGACAGGTGAACATGGCGTGCTAGGTGATTGCTACTCATCAGACCGAAATTTGTTCGTCCAAAATAACCTGTTAAATAGATATTTTTCCTGATTAATTACTCAAACTCCGCTGTCTGAAGTCGGCATTAAACAAATGTCTACCCAAGAACGTAAAACCAGGCAGACAGCAAAGTCCCAGAAGAAAAAAGACCACAAGTCTGCTCACACAATGCTCACACAATGGAATCATCAGAAGACATCCAAGATGAAACGCTGCGATGGGCTCAGTGTCTGTGTTCGGAGAAACAGGATATCAAAAAGGGATTTGAGAATAAATTTGATACTCTCCAGAAGTCTATCCAGACAATGAGTAAAGGCACTTAACAGAATCTCTAATGCTGAGAAACACATAAGTTCCCTAGAAGACCAAGCCAACACCGACGGTGCGACGGTAAAACAACTGTCCAAGGTCGTGAAACTTTTGCATGAACGGCTTATTGATCTCGAGAGCAGAGGAAGAAGGAATAACATCAGACTCACCGGGCTGAAGGAAGGCGCTAAACAAAATCCTCCGATATATTCTGGATTTAGAAGATAGCGACCCGCTCCCCGAGATCGACCGGGCTCATCGGACCCTCAGACCCAAATCGAACCCCGGAGAACCCCCTCAAACCATCATCGTGCACCTGCTTTGGTGGGGCGACAGACAGATCATCTTACAGGCCTCTAGAAAGAAGCAGACGTTGCTTTGGGAGGGCCAGCGCTTCTTCGTTCGACAGGATTTGGCAATGGAGGTTCAAAAACAAAGCGCTGCCTACAAGGATATCATTGACAAAAAGTGAAGACCACCGGTCTGCAATTTGGATTACTTCATCCTGTGAAGTTTGTTATTGTTATTGTTATTATTATTGTTATTGTTAATGTTTTTGTTGCGTCTGTATGATAACAGCACGTGAAGTTAATCATCCAAATAGAAACAAAAGTTAATTTCATCTTGTCGAGCTCCGCCGGCGGAGCTCTCGACCCCAGAGGGTTAACACAACACTGCCAATGATGATCCAGTGACAGCACTAACCGCTCAGTCCACCAGAGACTCTATAACTATGCCCGCCACCCACTCCTGCCCCTCAAATATAGGAGAGACTAAAAAGATACGTTTTGAGCCTAGCTTTAAATAAAGTGATAGTGTTTGCGCCCCGAACATGGGCAGGCAACTTGTTCCACAGGAGGGTAGCACAATTGGAGAAGGCTCTACCACCTATGGTACTTTTAGCTATTCTAGGAATAACAAGGAGGCCTGCACCCTGCGAATGGAGCATTCGTGAGGGAATATAAAGAAGTAGTAAATCATTTAGAGGGCATGTTTATAAGTTAGTAGACTGTCTTTCCAGTCCTGGAGGAATACCTGTAATTTAGTAGAATGCCATTTGTGCTCAAGTTGGCATGAAGATTGTTTGAGAGCACGAGTAGGGTCATTGTACCTGGGTGCTAATTTCTTATAGCGGACTTTCCTCTTCATAAGAGGTGCGATAGTATCCAGGGTTCTGGAAAGTACATAATTTATGTTGTCTGTCAGCTGATAAATTGAGCTAATGCTTGCATTTTTGTATGCGTGTGGGCGGGAGCCCATGTAAATGGAATGTAAATGGAATTCAGAACATTGTCAAAAGATATAAAATCTTGATATTGACATAGCCACGTTACAGGAGACCCATTTGAATATGGAAGAATCACTCAAATTAAAGCAAAGATGGGTGGGCCAAATGTTCTCCACCCCAAAATCTAGAGGCACTAGAGGTGTTAGTATTTTGATATCTAAGAAAATATCCTTTAATCTAATTGATTTGTTTAGTGATAAGGAAGGTCGATATTTGGTGTTACATGGTACATTGCAGAATGAAAAATGCACACTAGTTAATATTTATGCACCAAATTCTCCCTAAGCATCTTTTCTGTGTCCTCTTGGCACCCTCTTGGCACAGTATGCTGACAGCCCTATTCTGTTGGGTGGTGATTTTAATCTACTTAAAGATGCCTCAGTAGACCGCTCAGGCCACCCTCTTCCAATAAACAGAACACTACCAAGCGCCTTTAAAGAGTTGTTAGAATCACTGGTATTGGCTGATGTATGGCGGTTACTGAATCCTCACTCCCGTGAATATACATTCTATTCCAAGGTGCACAACTCTTATTGTAGAATTGACTACCTCTTAACATCCAGCTCTCTTATTGAAAATGTAATTAATGCTGAAATACATAGTATAGTTATATCAGATCATGCCCCCCAGTCAATTACTTTTAGCCTAATTGCTGACGAAAACAAATCTAAACAATGGAGATTCAATAATTCACTGTTAAAAGATGATACTTTTATCTCCCTTATTGAAAAGAAAATAGACAAATTTATAACTATAAATGTAGACTCTGTTTCCTCAAACTGTATGGGAGGCCTTTGAGGCCACCTGCCGAGGTTGGATAATCAGTCATGTATCAGCCAAGCGCAGGAAAGCTATTGAAAAGAAAAATAATTTACTAACGGAACTAGAAACAATGGAGGTGCAACATATGCAGGGTCCTAAAAATCAGCTACTTCAGAAAGCTCTACTCACAGTAAGGGCTGACTTGTAAGCAATACTACATGAAGAGACTGCCTTTTCTCTTTATCGACTCCGTAGGAAACACTTTGAGTGTGGTGACAAAATAGGAAAGATGCTTGCTCTTCATCTTAAACAGCTGGAGAGAAAACGGTCAATTCAAAGAGATTCTAAAGGTATCATTATAAATGATCAAAAGTTAATTAACCATGCATTCAAAGATTTTTATTCCAATTTATATCAAGCTGAGTGCACAGTACAAGATCATAGCTTGGATCATTTCTTGAAAAATGTCCCACTTCCTGTATTAAATGTAACTCAGAAAGATGAGTTGGAGACTCCCATTATACCTAACGAAATAGTTTGCTATAAAATCTCTTTCATCTGGTAAGACCTCTGGAGGTGACGGTTTCACTATCGAATTTTATAAAAGGTTTTCTGGATGTGTTGTCTCCATTGTTGGTTAAGTTGTACAATGACATAATAGAAAATCAGTCAATGCCATTGACAATGCGTACCGCCACAATATGTCTTCTTCCAAAACCCAAGAAAGACCACCAGTTAATGAGCAATTTCCGACCTTTAAGTCTCCTAAACAACGATTATAAAGTGTTTGCAAAAGTCCTTGCTCTTTGTCTGGAGAAAGTTATTCCATCTCTAGTGAATCTGGACCAGGTGGGATTCGTAGCTGGGCGTCAGTCAGTTAACATGAGGAGGCTGTCTCAGGTAATGTTTAGTGCTAGCTCTCTCCGGCGACCAGTGATTGCAATATCGCTGGACGCCAAGAAAGCCTTTGACAGGATAGAATGGCCATATTTATTTAATATTTATCAAAATTTGGATTTGGTCCCGTCTGTATAAAATGATTTAGAGCACTCTACCATGAACCAGTCTCCTCAGTCAGAAGCAACAACATTCTTTCTGACCCTTTCCATCTATATCGGGGGACACGGCAGGGGTGCCCAATATCCCCTTTAATATTTATTTTAGCCCTTGAGCCCTTAGCCTGTGCTATTCGTGAAAATCCAGAAATAATGGGTATCTCAGTGGACGGACATCAGTTCAAAATTAATTTATACGCTGATATTCTATTGACATTATCTGATCCACTTACCTCTATGCCCAAGGTGTTAGAGATAATCAAATCATTTAGCTTATTTTCAGGATATAAAATATATTGGAATAAAAGTGAAGCCATCCCGCTAAATTATTTTACTTGTTCTGTTCATTTAGGCTCTGCCCCTTTTGTCTGGAAACCTGAAGGAAAGAAATACTTAGGCATAAATATCAGAACACCAATAAACAAGATTTTCGAATTCAATGGTCCAGGTTTACTAAGAACCATTAGAGATGATTTGAGAAGATGGACAACTCAACCTTTGTGGGGAAGGGTAGATATATTAAAAATGAATGTCCTCCCAAGATTGGCTTACATCATATCCTACATTCCCCTTTAAATCTCTCAATTGGTTTGGTTTAAAGAAATAAATACTATATTTTCTCAATTTCTATGGAAAGATAAAAAACCTGGAATAAATCATAAGACGTTGTCTATGCCGAGGAGTAAAGATTGGGTGTGCCTGACTTGTATCTCTGTTACCTTTCATGCAATGCCAGATTCCCCATTGAATGGGGTTATGGAGGTACAACTTCAAAAGCAAACTGGGATTGGCTGGAGGGACAGATAATCACAGAGCATAACAAATATTTTTCTAGCATCTTTATGGTATTGTCCCAAACCAATTGCAAGGTTGAATAATCCATTGATACAATTCTCTGTTAGTGTGGTTAAAATTATATACAGGAGGTTAGGTACCATGGGTACTTCTCTCCCTTCATGTCCACTATGGAAAAATCCGCTTCCTTCAGCAGGCGGTAACCCGTTGATCAACATACCTATGCAAGGATATAACATACACCAAGTAGGTCAAATTGTGAAGGACAATACCATAATCCCATTTTCAGAAATGATAACAAAATTCAATCTGAATTAGGGCTGTCAATCGATTAACATTTTTAATCAAATTAATTACATGATATGCTGATTAATTAATCAAATTAATCGCATATATTAATATTTGCTTGGAAAAGTCCCCAAATGAAGATATTTCAACTCAAAAACATTACATTATTGTGGCACATGAGTAAAGCATTGAATAGAAATATCAAAAGAGGCATTAGAAATCAATAAATTGTTTTATTTCCAATCATTTTTTCCAAATACATTTCTTTTTATCATTGAACATAAGCCTATAAGATAAGCCTAAAATGTGGCCAAAAGGTTTTTTTTAAAATTATTTAACATAAGCTTATCACTTAAAGTAATAATCTCAAAGATTTTCATTTAAATAAATGTCTGTTAAGTCACTATCTATCACTGAATTAGGTAACACAATGGTGATTGAGCCTATTATTATATTAATTTATATTATTATTATTATTTTTATTGTTGTTATTATAATTTATGATTAAAGAACTGGGTGTCTGTGGCGACATTCCCGGGAGAACATCACAAGTGGCGCACAGTTAGTGACGCGTTTTCCATCACCCATAAGTGGTTGGTTCGCCAGAGAGGGTAGGCGGAGCTAACGCAACAGACTCGCTCTTCAACTCACTTGTGTGTGAGCGGCGTACTCAGAGACTGTATAAAAATAGGGCATACTGTTTTTTTCCAGTGTCTGCTAGCGTTACAATAACAGTGAAGTGGGGGGGGGCATTAACCCCAGGGTATAGGTGGAGCAGAGCCGGGTTTGATTTCTGTTTAAAGATGTCAAGCTGGAGAAAACTAAATAAAAAAAATACGGCAGTATGGATTAGCGTTGTTATTATTTTATTATGCTTCCTCATATGTCCCTTCAGCCTTGATGCCTTTTTTTGATGAAATCTCCTTTGTTTCTGTTTTATTCTTCTTGTTCTGATTGCTAATTTAACATTCAGCTCAGCTTTCTTTTTGAACAGTTTAGCTAGCAAAACCAGAAACACCAGGGGTAACATTTTGCAAGGCAGTTGTTTCGAAAATATCACACAACAATCATTCATGAGAAAGACAATATTTATTGTGCACGAGATAGATAATTGCACGAGCCACAGCAAATCCCACGGATTCTTCTCTGCACTGCAGTGTAAAGATGTTCATACCGAGCAAAAGGTAGATAAAGAACGTCTGTGGAAATTGATCATCACTAATTCTACCCCAGGTCTGCTACAGCATTTTAACCCGGCTCGGCAGTGTAAAGACAGCTTAAGTTAGTCTAATGTTAGACAATGAATGAGTATGTACATAACGTTAATTTTATAACAACCATTTTTTATTCAGTAAATAGTAAGTGTTATAGTTTGCGTGGCCCAGGTGCGAACTGACTGACGTCACACAGGCGACACTGGTTGGATCCGGTTGGATCTCTGGGAAGTGAGGTCCAAAAACACACCTGCAATTACCGCTTCTCGCCATTGGTACCGCCAAAGAGAACGAAACTGAGATCTTCGAGATTGTAACTTTAAGTACCAATTTGGCCATAACAGTCTTTTTCCCACGGTGCGCAGGAACAGGACATTTTGTGGGACGCATGCGCAGGTGGTGGTTCATTTAGTAGGACGCATGCGCAAAATCACCACTTCGAATGGCACAAGATTTTTAAACACAGCTTTATCGCCTAACATTACTTTAGCTAACCCTAAAATGTTCGCGTTTCGCCTACTTTAGTTAACCTAGTTAGCGCGTACCACCGATACAGATGTATGGACACACGGAGGACAACAAATAATGTTACAGAGGTGAGGACATGCCATCGCTAGCTAGCTATATAGTTAGCCAAGTTTTACTCATGATACTTTTTACAGGTGCGCCATGGGTCTGGACGGTTGAGTGCTTGTTTAACTATTTAACATACTATTTACATGTGCAACTAACGCACTGACCAGTTGGAATTGTGCAACGCACGGTGTCAGAAAATGCGTTTGTAAATTCACTCCAGTGGTGTCAGTGGCACCCTGAGTGCTCTCTTGTCGTTTAGAAATTAGCACTGCGCTCAGAGGCTCAGAGCCACACCAACCGCTCCAGCTTGAGTGGGACAGAATTTGGAGGCACTCAGTATCACTGTCCAAATGTGTAAGATTTAGGGTAATACAATTGAAACTACTGCAGAGAGCATACATCACCCCCTCTAGACTTCAAAATATGGATCAAACCCTCTCAGGCTTATGCTGGCATGGTTGTGGGGAGGTGGACACCCTTGTGCACTCTATGGCTCTGTCCAGCTGTTAAGGCCCTCTGGGATGTAGTTAGAGATACACTTTCAAAAATGCTTGCTGGACATCCAGCCCAATGGCATTCATTGTACATCTGCACAAAAAATTGTAGCATTAGCATGCCTTGCAACAAAATGCATAATTCTTATGAATTGGAAAGTTAGAAAAGCCAATTGTTTTAACTTGTATAAATGGTTGGAGGATTTTCTGAACTTTATAAGCATGGAAGAAGCTGCATCATCTCTTTTATATCTGGATAGGGGAGGGAATGGCTTATGGGACACAATAAGGTCATTCCTGGACTCACAACATCTTGCCCTCTTCTCTTTGTAATATAACAAGGTCATTATTGGACTCACAATATTCACTCCTGGTCTCAACCATCTTGTCTGGTCCTGTAAAGTAATGCTTTTTTTTTATTTTTTAAATAAACTATATATATATATATATATATATATATATATATATATATATATATATATATATACACACACTCACCGGCCAGTTCATTAGGTGACAGGAGTGGCACCCGGTGTGGTCTTCTGATGCTGTAGCCCATCTGCTTTAAGGTTTGACGTGGTTTGCATTCAGCGATGCTCTTCTGCATACCTCCGTTGTAACGAGTGGTTATTTGAGTTACTGTTGCCTTTCTATCAGCTCGAACCAGTCTGGCCATTCTCCTCTGACCTCTGCCATCAACAAGGCATTTCCGCCCAGAGAACTGCCGCTCACTGGATATTTTCTCTTTTTCGGACCATTCTCTGTAAACCCTAGAGATGGTTGTGCATGAAAATCCCAGTAGATCAGCAGTTTCTGAAATACTCAAACCAGCCTGTCTGGCATCAACAACCATGCCACATTCAAAGTCACTTAAATCACCTTTCTTCCCCATTCTGATGCTTGGTTTGAACTTCAGCAGATCGTCTTGACCATGTCTACATGCCTAAATGCATTGCGTTGCTGCCACGTGATTGGCTGATTTAGATATTTGCGTTAACGGGTGCAGTTTGCAGTTGAACAGGGGTACCTAATGAAGTGGTCGGTGAGTGTATGTAGTATATATAAATAAGTGTATTTATGTGTTGGAGCAAAGCATGTGTTGATGTAAGATCATGCGCATGCATTTGTTCCTATGGACACACTGTGTGTTAAATGGAAATGCATGCATAAAATAATTTAACACTGTAACCCTCCGCCTCCCTCCTTCCACTGGTTTGTCATGTCTGTGCAATAGCCACATCCTTGAATTGTCATACTGATTTTCTTGTGTGTTTGTCTGTCATGGAAAATCTATAATAAAATCTAAATAAAAAAAAAATAAAAAAAAATAAAAACTGTTGAACCAAAAAAAAGTCTGCAAACTTGTAGGGCAGATTGTTTCTGGATTTTACCACCATTTCACTGTTCCTTTCAGATGTTCTTTGAAAGGCAAGATAACTTCCAGGTATGATTAAGTTGTGGTGTCTACTCAGCTGGATGTTTAGCTTCTTGAGTGTTCATGTTGTAGAGGTGAAATGTGCTGGGGACTGTTTTTGCTGGGCTTGATTTTAGATGCCTGGTCTTTCAGTACTGCTTCAGTTTTCAGATGTCTTCAGTTAGTACCTGCTCCAGTGAGTTGAATTCGGGTGTGTGAGTTGCTGGGCAGATATCATTGGGTCAGTGAATTTGTGGGACCTAGTTTCAGGTAGGCTGCGTACAGGTTGAACACAACCTGTACACAACCTCGGGGAGGCTCGGGGAAAGGATTGATCCTTGTGGGAGCCTGTTTGTCTGTCTCCTTTATGCCTTTTTGTTCTGTTTGAGGTATAGTCTGAACCTTTGGTTGGTAAGCAGGGTTTTTATTGGTTCTGTTGCCCAAACCTTTGTGGCTGGTGGTATCATCGGTGGCTGCAAAGTCAAACAACAGTGTTCTTTTCTTTGGCTTGTTCTGAAAGCCATTCTCAATGTAGGCAGTGAGGGCCAGTACTTGTTCCCCACTCCCCCCTGTAGAATCCAACCTCTACTCCTGAAGAAATGCATTGGAGGATACGGTGTTCAAGGATTTTAAAGAGAACGCAGATTAGGGAGATAGTTTTCTTATACTTTATGGTCTTTTCCAGGCTTTGGTTTGGCAATGACTTTTGCGGCCTGCCATTTCTTTGTGATTGAGTTTGTGTGTCTGATTCTAGTGTAGAAAAATTATACCTCAAGGGCCCAGATGTTTTATAAACTCTGGCAAAATGTTGTCATATCCTGCTGCCTTTCAGACTTGTGAGAGTTTTTCCAGTTAAGGAACCTGTTAAAAGGCTTCAAAACAACTGAGAAAAACAAGACTTGTTCCTCTCTGAGTTGCTGGCGGTGTGTCTTTAGCTTTCTCGCAATGGCTGTGCTTGTTGTGCTGCCTTTGCTATGTTGAACAGGTGGCTGGCAACTTGATTGGGCTTACAGTGGTTTAGTCTTTCATTTGGTGATTCCGCCCCGAGAGATGCTCCTAGCAGAGGCAGATTTGCATACTTTCCTTTTCCTTTTTTGCACAGGAACTACTTGTTGTGAGCGCTCAATCCATTTGTGACTGTTCACACTTCAACTGCGGGACTCACACACTAGAACAGCGGCTTGTATCACGTGTTAATTTGAAAATTCTGTCATTCATGAGCAGTCGGTCTCTTAGCAATCATGTGAAAGACTAAATGGGGCTCAACCAACCGCAGTCTTTCCTACAATTGGTCAGCAAACACTATGTCAATGGCCAAAGGTGATGCCATTGGATATTTAGACTTTAGAATTACTCCAAGACTGTAAATGGAATAACTACCCTCCTCCTTCCATGACTTTTCCTGAATAATTGGGCTTAATATTTAAATTTAAAATGCTGAAGTATTGAATCAGTAAAAAAGTACAGACAGTTTATGCCATTTTCTTTACAAAAATCCCCGCCGGACAATAGGCATCATGTTTCCCTGTCAGGTGAAAATGTGTTGGTCTCTCCTCTGGCACGCTGTTGAGCTACTGAATGACCGACCCTTTGATTTGAATTACTTGAATTGTTTTGAATTGTTTATCACTTTCATGTGATGAAAGTGATAAAGACTTGGGGGGGGGGGGGGTGCACAATAACACCTCAAACATATTTCTGAGGTTTTCACTGAAATTGAGACTTTGAATAAATTGAATAGACTACTTGACAACTGCTGAAATGTAACCAATTTGTATGTGGTCCCTGTCTGTTATGACTGATGAAAAAATTACTTTTAAAATACTGTACCTTGCATTTCTTTTAACAATTTTTTTCCATTTTGTGTTTTGTCGTGTTTTCACATTTTAGCGCTTTTCTCAGTGTGCCGGTAATATGCCTTGATGCATTTTTCCCTTTACCTATGTAACAAAACCGCTATAATTTAGAAATACAACTGTTGGAATTGATTCAGTTGTGTCCTTTATTTCAAGAAAATAGTTTTGCGACAGTTTTGTAATATTTATGAAATTAGGTCACTGGGCGCAGAAGTCGATGTAGCAATTTTGGACAGTAATATGAATTAATAAAAACGTAGCCTTTCTGGTGCTAAAAATTTGTGTAAAACCCCACAGAAACTGTTTTTTAAATGTTCTATTTACTCCAAAATTTTAAAGAAAGCAACTGAAATGATCTTAACTAAATTTCATTTGTGGATCTCCATTCACCCTGCACCACACAGGTTCCTTTTGTTTTGCACATGAGCAGTTGGAGGTGTAAATCGAAGTCTATTATCAAAGAAATTGATGAAGAGTGTTGTATCAGGTCATCTATTGCTTGAAGAGATATAGACAATCAGGGATGTAGTGTAGTGCTCATTATCTAATTAAGAAAATGAATATCTTGTTTGCAACCTAGATTGCAAACTCATAACAAGATGAATGTAAAAATGTGAAAGTAAACTGTCAAAAAATTTTTTTTAAGTAATTCTGTCAGACTATTATTGAGCTTGTTTGAATAAAAATGTCCAAAGGATCACCTTCTTCCTAAAAATGACTAACTAACTTCGTGCTGCTCTGAACCTTTTGGTTCTGCCCACAATGTAATCACAATGGGTTTTCCACACACAAACATAAAACAAAATTGGCATCTGGACTCAATTTCACAAAATGATGGAAGCTCTCCTTATGAGATAAAATGACACTCTTCTGGCCCCTACTGTCAGAAACACACAACTATTTCTCTCTGCCCTGCAGAATCAACAAATGAAACCCTACACCACTGTAGCCTTCCATAATTAATAAGGGAGACCTTAGAAGAATGTGCTGTTTTGCGGTGTTTGTTTTTGTTGTTTTTTTAATTTATTTTTATTAATGTCTTATTGTTGTCTCTCTTTCTCTCTCTGTCTCTTTCAGCCTCTTCAGTTATTGCAGTGTATTGTTGATGAGGTGAGTATCAACCTACTATAGTCCACCTTAATGGAGTGAACTGTGTGAATTTTGTTTTATAGTGAAGTCCAGAGCTTTGCTGTAACTAACTTGGTTGTGCGTGAAAATCCCAGTAGATCAGCAGTTTCTGAAATACTCAAACCAGCCCGTCTGGCACCAACAACCATGCCACGTTCAAAGTCACTTAAATCACCTTTCTTCCCCATTCTGATGCTTGGTTTGAACTTTAGCAGATCGTCTTGAACATGTCTACATGCCTAAATGCATTGAGTTGCTGCCACGTGATTGGCTGATTAGATATTTGCGTTAACAAGCAGTTGAACAGGTGTGCCTAATAAAGTGGCCGGTGAGTGTATATGCTCCCCCTATAAATTATGTAGGCCTATCCAAAAAATCATGTTCATAGTTGTAACAAAAGACAACCATAAGCCAATGCTACCTGAAATTTACATTAAAAAGGTGACCGGATTAAATGTTGCCTTTGAATATTGATTAGGTTAACATATCATAATATAGTCATATAACCATTAGGTTCATGTAAAATTTACTTGGCACAAATTATGTATATATTTCATTGATAAACACTGTTTGATGATTAATGCAATGTCACACAAAAATTTCTATTTTTTGGCTTAATACATGTAATATGTGATTAATGTAATATCAACATAAAACAAAAAATTTTGAAATAAGCATTTGTATTAAACAAGTAATAATTATCTTCCTGTGTTGCCTATTAGTTCACACATAGGCCTACATAATTGAGCAGTCAAATGTAGTCAAATAGTCAAATCTTATAGGCTACTGTTAGAAGTTTTATAATGAGCTTCACCATGTGTTTATATGTCCAGTACTTTTCAACATAAAATGAAAATGCAAAGAAAACCATTTTTTCTTTTCTGGTTTGTATAGGCTACTTTATTTTAAATTACTGATGGTCATATAATGCCATTACCTCTCATGGTCAAGAAGTTACATTTTTACATACGAAAATGTCTTCAAGAAACAACAAAAGAAGAAAGGTCACCAAATTTTAAAGACTATTGAACTTATTTAGGCATGGCATTTCTGTGATTTGTATCGGTGCTGTAGGTGTAAGTGGTAAACTGTGGGTTAAAGTAACTAGTTTTTGCTAATGTATATTATAACTTTGCTGCACTATTTTTACGTTAAGCATGGGTTTAAAAGTTAGGCCTAATTTGACGAAACAGGCAATATTACTTATGTGTATTTATAAGAAAAGCTATACTTTCTCAACAATAACATTACGTTTTGCCTTAGCTTCTGAGTATAAACGACTTGTTTCTCGTGCAGTTTAAGTTGAGGTACAAAATATCCTTGTAACGGTAAAAATGGCTCCTCTTCAATGGTATCCCCCAAAGTACTGAACATGATGTTATACTGCTAGCATTAACAGATGTTTTTTTAGAGAAATCCCTCTGAGAGTTCTGAACATAATGTTATATCCTAACCAAGATGGGCCGTTGAGCGAATGTCGCCGAATGCCGCCCTAAGGACGTTTTAAGAACATCCTGAGAATAACGTCACGTCATAATATACAGAGGACCAAGAAGCCAGATCACCAAATGTCCCCAGAACGTCCCTTGTTAGCCGTATGGCAAGCTCCCGATAATAAATTATATATTTAGCTCAGCGTTTAAACTGATTTTAATTGCTGACTGAGAACGGAGGCCTCCGTAGTTCAACTGGTTTTTGTTAGTGGAAAATCTGTTCAGTTAATTTCAGAAGAGATGACCTAAGCCAAGGTTATTAGGGGTCCAAGCAGCGAAGCTAGGTTCCAATAGGGTTCCACCAGCTTCGCTGCTTGGACCCCTAATGTATCTGTTAGGATTATTATTCTTATTTTTCTCCGCTAAAAGTGTCTGAGGTTTAGCAACCATAAGTCCTAGAGCAACCAAATTTGGCAGGTGGGTTCCTATGGCCCCCCACTACTCAGGCACTAAAAATTACCTATGTCGGCCAGGGTCATGCATAAAAGGCCATAACTCCCACACCATAAGTTAGATCAACACAAAACGTCATGGGCCTATGCATCTGAACATGCTCTACAACTTTGCCATTGGGAACACCTATGTGCTATCTGTTTGGATTATTTTCTTATTTTTCTCACTAAAAGTGTCTGAGGTCTAGCAACCATAAGTTTCTAGAGCAACCAAATTTGGCAGGTGGGTTCCTATGGCCCCCCACTACTCAGGCACTAAAAATTACCTATGTCGGCCAGGGTCATGCATAAAAGGCCATAACTCCCACACCATAAGTTAGATCAACACAAAACGTCATGGGCCTATGCATCTGAACATGCTCTACAACTTTGCCATTGGGATCACCTATGTCCGCCATATTGTTTGCCCGCCATTTTGACTTTTTAGTTGGGGAGTGGAAGCTTTCTCTGCTAAAATGTCTGAGGCTCAGCAACCATAAGTTGTAGAAAACCAAATTTGGTAGGTGGGTTCCTATGGCCCCCCACTACTCAGGCACTACAAATTACCCATGTTGGCCAGATGGTGGCGCTATAACAAAGGGTCATGTTTAAAAGGTCATAACTCCCACACTGTAAGTCAGATCAACACAAAACTTCATTGACCAATGCATCTGAATGTGCTCTACAACTTTGCTATTGGGACCACCTATGTCCGCCATATTGTTTGCCCGCCATTTGGACTTTTTTATTAGGTGGGGTGCGGAAGAGCTGGAGCTCCAAATCTAAGTGTTACGACATCTAGTAAACTTCTTTACGGCAAGCGACATCCATGGCGAGGCAAGTAATCCGACACCGTAGGGTCTAGTTTTTATCAGTGAGGGCAGGGTCTGAACGTCGGGGAAGCAATGGAAGACAGTGCCAGCCAGAGTGCATGCTAGGCTACCAAAAGTTTGTTAGTAAAAGCTTTTTGAGAGGATGATTACTTTTCTTGAGCCTGGATCCATTTGAAGACAGTATCGGGTGAGTTCGTTTAGTCTTTGAATCTGTCATTATGCTGAGAAATAGCTAAACCATTTTATTGATAGTTTTTGAGTTTCTGTGCAAACGCGCGGAAACACGCTGGTATAATAAAACAATTTGAATATAAACAAAAGACGCAATATATGCTGTACTCTGCCAATGTCTAAATAAATAATACGGTACTCTGAGCGTAGGAAGCAGTTAGCATGGATGGCGAGTTGATATTTCATTTTTTGCTTCTAAAAGTTTGTTAGTAAAAGCTTTGAGAGGATGAATCATCGTATTCCGTAGCAACAAGATAAACCTGACATTAGTCCTAAGATATGCCAATACGGCAGTGAAAACGCTGCTCACTGAGTAACGAAATAAACGAGACAACGTTTTAAATAATGATATCATGTCATTCTACAGTCAATATCTGGGACTAACCGTTGGTTTTACGCGTAGAGGTGTCCCTTTTGAGTCTGAGTGGTCATATATTGTTTTGGACAATCCATTTGTGAAATATACGCGCATCTGTGATGCCTGGGTAGGCTACCTTCAAAAATAGCTGTGCGTAACACCACATCTGTTGTTTACAGCATTGTCGCCCTTTTTAGTACAGCCTGGCTTGATTGACAATTCATTTATTCAGTAGGTGAGAGTATAAGCTTTCTAACGATGTATAACATGTCTGATTTTGCTTTTGGAATAGCGTTTTATCGGTCAGCATAACGGAACATTTTCTTATCATCGCATTCACTTGCGCATCTGGGGCAGCATTAAAAGACGCTGCACCTAACGAAACGTTGTCAACGATTTTCATAATTTCTTGGAGAGTACTATTATTATTGAGGACTTCGGGGCATAGCGAAGCCATATCTTTGCTTATAGACCTATCTGACATCGTTTTCTGACGCAAAACAGAAGCGGATAGGACTTTGTCATTGATTTACTGTCTCTATACTACTGAACACAGATAAAATGTCATATTGCTATGTAAGTATTACTGTTCAAAATATTATGGTTATACGTTATTTTTGAAATTGAGTGTCTTTAAATTGGTTAGTGGTATTATATAATGGGGATATTGTACACTAGTGTTTTTGTGATGCAGCAGTGATGACGAGAGTGTTGGAATATTGCCAAAACGTGGTTGACAGTTGAAAATTGTTTTCATATAGGCTAGTCCCATCCCCATCCGCCATTATGCTGAGATACAGCTAAACCATTTTTATTGATAGTATTTGAGTTTCTCGACAAACGCGCGAGAACACGCTGGTATAATAAATGACGGTCAATATAGCCTATATATATAGTCCGCTTCGTTCCGTTGCTACCATAATATAACAAACGTTCTTGTGTAGCTGCAATTTCTCGCGGCAATTGCTAATATAGAATATAAACAAAAGACGCAATTTATGCTGTAGGCTGCCAATGTCAAAATAAATGATCAGGTAGGCTACTGTGCGCGCAGCTTGCAGGGATGGCAAGTTGATATTTCGTTTAGTTTTTTTTTTTCAATGTCGTATTTATTATTTGAAATATGTATTATTATTCTATCTGTCTCCAAGGCGCTCTGAAGTGTGCATTCTCTGCTAAGCTGAGCAATGGATTGGAATATGTGTCTGATGTAGTGTTGCACAGTATACCAAAACTCCAGCACTTTTTCGGTACTTAAAAAAAAAAGAAAAAA
The DNA here is from genome assembly GCF_018555375.3 of Anguilla rostrata. Lineage (NCBI taxonomy): Eukaryota > Metazoa > Chordata > Actinopteri > Anguilliformes > Anguillidae > Anguilla > Anguilla rostrata. The sequence goes on from NC_057937.1 coordinate 23,555,102, forward strand.
AAAAGAAACGGTTCCGTATTAGAATTTTCTGACGTTCGGTAGTTTTGTGTCAAATATAAAAGCCAGGGAAATGTGTCTTCCACATTACTGATTGAGAGGATGAAAAGTGTAATTTGTCAGAATCTTCACTAGATGGCAGTAGCAACTAAGGTTGCCAAGTGAGGTGACGTTGCGCTTGTGCACTTACTCGTTGATCCAGCGTAAGTTTCGACTCAGTTCACTTCAGTAGTAATGGGTGTTCTAATTTGGAAATATTTTATTATAGGAAGATGCTGTATTGTTATTAAAATATGCTGTTTTTTAGATCTATTTAAATGTGAAAGACCTGTTTAAGGATTATTTAGTTTACAATTGTTTGATTATCGAAATTTATTTAATACATTTTTCTATTGTTTAGTGTTGTAACACTATAGGCCTATGCTTATTAATTTGTTGAACAGGCTTCAACTTAAAGGTTGTTAATAAGCCTCGAAAAATCGAAAATAAGGTCAACCCTTGTGGACATTATGTTTCTGTTCTCTTAAGGTAATTTCAGTTTTGTTAGGTACCGAGTATCGAACCAGTATCATTTAAGTTTCAAGTATCATTTCAGTATCGAGTATCGTAATACTAAACCTGGTATTGGTATCAAAGTCAAAATTTTGGTATTGTGACAACAATAATCTAACGCCTTTTTTAGTTGCGGTGCGGAAGCGCTGCAGCTCTACATACATGCCAGGCCATCTAAGTGTTACGACATGCCATGTAAGTGCTACGACGTAGTAAAGGCCTTTACGGCAAGCGGCCAGGACACATCCATGGCGAAGCAACTAAGCATTCCGACAGCGTCTCTTAGCCCAAAATTGGCCATAAGTCATCAATATTTTATACAATCATCATGAAATTCAGTAGATATGTTGGGTGAAGGCATAAGATCATGAGGAAAAAGCCATTTTAAAATCGCTCCATAGGGGGCACGATGGTGCCAATGCTTGGACCCCTCCCAACGCCGCTTGCAGCTTTAATTTTTTCTTATGTCCTGCATTGCAAATTTCATCAGAAGGGAGCACCATTTACCAAAATATAACAGTAGGCCAGTACATAGCTATACCTCATTATTCCTCGAAAAGTATTTATATTGTGTTATATGTGTGTACACTCCGTAAATGAACATCAAAAATGTGTGCCAAATTTGTCAACACGACTAGCCAGTTATTTCAGCAAAGCTACTGAAATCCAATTGTTTTTTTTTCAGATTTTTATTGTTGTTATTATTATTATTATTGTTGTTAGGGGTCCAAGCAGTGAAACCTTAGCACAACCACACTAATTGCACTGAATGTTATCTAAAAATGAAAATATCGAAATATTTTATTTGCAACACATTAAAGCCACTATAGCTATGTAGATTTTTTTTTTTTTACTGGCTCTGTCTGCGGATGAAAATGAATTCTGTACTGCAATTTCTGTGCCATATATAACCACATACAAATTCTAAACCTAAGTTACAGGCTTTTAAATTGTTGCCTGATAATGTGCAAACTGCCTTGATTTCTAGAGAACAGAAAGCTTTTCATCAATTTGAATTAAAGCAAAAGCTAGCTGACTGTTAACATTGCCACGGTTACTATAACTATAACTTATGGAAACTTACTTGTCGTGCAGTTTCTCCTTTCTACTCTAGCCTTCTTTTTTAAAGAAGTATATTTCTATACCCAGATGTGCCAAAAGCAAAAAGTTTGACGTTTTTATTAGCCTAACTCCAGCTATCTAACCTAATGTTAGCTGTTGACTAACTAAATTAATTACTGTATACTACTATAGAATCAAGATTACTTTTAAAAGCCAAGAAGAAACAATGTGAGTTTATGTTTTACCACTTAAACAATGTCATTTTATGCAGAAAGTGGAAAAAAAGAGGTGCAGTAAAGGTATACTGTAGATGCAATGGAAATTTTATTTAGCCTGCATAAACCAAATTATGCAGAAGTTCAAAAACATAAAAAATTAATATGCTTCCAATCGAGCTGGTACAGGCTCCACCACTGGCTTCATTACAGTCGCTAGCTGGAAGATGTGCTATGATCAATCCTATAGCGGGACTTTTGCCGTTTATTGAAGGTGCAACAGAAATGTTTGGTGCCGTTGACCATAATCAAATGCTTTCATTTTTATTGTTCGACTAACCAAGTACCGTTAAAAAGCTAATTTTATGGGTTAGTGCTATTGGCTTATGCTAGCTATATCATATAAACCTCATACAGGGATCAGTAAAGGCTAACAACACACTAGCACGTACTTCTTGTTAGTTTTATCACCACTGCTGTGAAGTGAAAGGTGGACAAACTACGTTTTCTATGAGAAATGATATGTCTATGCGGCATGCCAGCATGGCTAGTGAAACCGGCTATAATTTTAGCAATGCAGCTACAAGTACTGCTGAAGCCAGTTCATATGAATATTTGACAGACTTTTATGAACAAATTTATATATAGGCTTATTTGAGATTACTTTCGGCTCGCCTCGAAAACAGGTGAGTGTAGCTGATTGCAGTCGGGGGAGGAGTCAAAAAGTCGGACACTTCTTGGTTGACTAGCCTGCTCGTCTAGCAATGGCAGATATTGCGTTGGTGTTTTTTGCTGCCGATGAAGTGGATGCAATAAAAATCCCACTACATCTGACAGTTTTGGCTAATTATAATTTCGAGACCATTGATAATGTTTGGCCAGCTAATTATTCTTTGGTTTACTGGGGGGTATATGAGAACAGCTACAACTACTATAGCACTCACTACATTACATTACAGGCATTTAGCAGACGCTCTTATCCAGAGTGACGTACAACAAGTGCATTAGTTCAAGGTGCAGAGGTGCAAAAGAAACAAACTAGAGTTAAGTAAAGATCGTAGTGCCAGAAGTGACCACATAGATCAGAACTCCAACCCTGTAGAGTAACCTGTTCAGCAAACAAACAAACAATCCTGCCAAGTACAAACTAGCACTGAAATCACATTTGCCTAATCAGAATCAGACAAAAACAATCCTGCCAAATAAGAACTAATGTGACCGTATTAGCCTAACTAGGTACATTGAGCTAAACTATAGGCTAGGGAGGGGTGGGGAGAGGTGCAGCCTGAAGAGATGAGTCTTTAGTCTGCGTTTGAAGGTAGTCAGATTCTCTGCTGTTCTGACCGTCACGGGGAGGTCATTCCACCAGCGAGGGGCCAGGACAGACAGCAGACGGGAGCGGGAAGTACAGACACGAAGAGGGGGAGGTGCCAAGCGTCCAGAGGTGGCAGAACGGAGAGGTCTGGCTGGTGTGTAGGGTCTGATGATCCTCTGGATATATCCTGGTGCTGACCCCTTAGCTGCCTGGTATGCAAGCACCAAGGTCTTAAATTTGATGCGAGCCATAATAGGTAGCCAGTGGAGGTCAGTGAGCAGGGGGGGTGACATGGGAATGTCTGGGGAGGTTGTAGACCACTACAAATTGATGTGAATCAAGTCTTCCATTTATTATTATTATTATTATTATTATTATTATTATTATTATTATTGGATACAGGAGTTTGTGTATCATGAGCTTCTTATAATTACTTTCTCATTATATTTTATTCTGAGGTTTTGATAGTTATTTCGATATAAACTCCATTGCAGAGATGTTTATTAAGACATCATTTTTGAGGAATGTGTAAAGCATTCAATTGTGAACGTCAGTACTCTGATAAAAATAATTTGGTAGTTAACTCTCGCGAGAGTTAACAACGCTCACATTCACGTTCAATTAGTTGCAAAAGGACATGTTCAGTTCACCGTTCACCAGAAGTATGAGCACGTTCAATGAACGCCGGTCTTTTAGCGCATTCATGCACAACACTGCATTAGAGTATTTAAACGGTAATAATTTTTTAACCAACTGTTGTAGAGAGACGGGGCTAATGTCCCTGGATTCCTCTCCTCATGCCCAAAAACAGTGTTGGACCATTGAAAGTGTGTCTGGTTAGATTTTTAGCTATTTTGAATTTTCTGAAATACACTTAAACTACAACTCCTCTGAAGGCAACTGACCGATTTCCATAAAACTTGTGATAATATGGTCAGGGGACACTTCCCTTTAAAAGCTGTATAAAGAAAGTTTCCATGTGAAAAATTCGGGCTGCAGTGTTAAATAAAATTTTTGTTTTCATGCATTAATTATTCAAATTAAATAATTCTTGACTTAGTTTATAGGATTGCAACTGAAATGTACTTCACATCAGTATGAAGAAAACAAAATTTGAACGGTGTCGATCAGTTCAAAAATGTAGAAACTACCACTAATTTTCTGTTTATGCAGGAAAGCTGATTGAATCAAATTGTTTTGAATGGGCTTAGTTGTTATTTTACTGTGTCATGATGTTTTCCTCTTTTTCGGGATTTGTTCTGTTCAAATTCAGTGAAACTTGGGACAGTGGAAGGTAGTTATTTGCAGAAATGCAGGGGTATTTTTGATGCCGATTCATCACTTGGTGGCGCTTAATAGTTGAAATTGCAGTTATTAATCAATCATAACTTCTACACTCTTCAACCTAGAGACATTTTATGTCTTGTTAACGATGCTAATAATTCCAAAAATGGTTTGGCATAAAGTTAAAATTTATATCAACACTCCAGCTCTAAAGTCATAGCTAGATTGAACCACATGGCGGTGCTATTGAGATCAAAATATAAACAGCATTGAGAAAGTCACTTAAAATCACTGTTACATTAGACGGGTCCCTACATTGATGGCATAGTCCACATGTAAAGAGTTTGTGTCCACCTTCAATGACTCTCTGTGCTTGTCAACTGCTCTTATTCAATTCAGTTAAATTTTATTGTAGCACTTTTTACAGAGAACTGTCACAAAGACACTTTACAGAGTAGCAAGGCACGAGACAGAGCAAACACCAGGCCTGAACCCCCAAATAGCAGGTACATAAGGTTATAATAATAATACCTCAGATTTATATAGCGCTTTTCTAAGTACCCAAAGGCACTTTACATGGGGGGGGGGGGGGGAAAGATAAATAAAACTTTATTAGGTGAAAGAATAAAAGAAATTATGTTTAAAAGGAAAAACAGTAAAAACAATAGGGGGGTGGGGGTTAGCTGGGGAAAGCAAGTCTAAAGAGGTGGGTTTTGAGGGCGGTTTTGCAGGATGGGAGGGTGGGGGCATCTTTGATGTGGTTAGGGAGTGCGTTCCACAGGGAGGGAGCCCTATCACCTCAGGTTTGGTGCTTGGTCCTGAGGGTTTGCAGGAGGTTGGCATCACCGGACCTGAGGGATCGGGAGGGGACGTGATGGTGGAGGAGGTTGGAGAGGTAGGGGGGAGCTAGGTTGTTGAGGGCCTTGTAGTTAAGACGAGTGCATTAACTAAGTCACCTACGAAACAGCTACCTAGTTACAACCCTAAGCTTACAGTCAATTTAGGGATTACAGGGAGGTAGGGAGGGATGGGGAGAGGTGCAGCCTGAAGAGGTGAGTCTTCAGTTGTCGCTTGAAGTGGGTCAGTGTCTCAGCTGTTCTGACCTCCACGGGGAGGTCATTCCACCATCGTGGGGCCAGAACAGACAGGAGACATGTTCAGGAAGTGCAGGTGCGAAGAGGGGGAGGTGCCAGGCGTCCTGAGGTAGCGGAACGGAGGGTTTTTCATCATCCAATTTTATCAAAATCTTCAGAACAGAAAGGAAACATAGCCTGCCATGGGAACATTATTTAGCCTAAATTGTTGACCAGATCTGTTGAACGAAGTGAAAAAAGAGACTGGCTCGCGAGGCTAGCTGACCAGTAATGTTAGGTGTCCATGGAGCTGAAAGTATCACCGGAGGTTTTTGGCAAGGAAAGCCAGACGATCCACTTGCTCTGGATCCAGGGAAGAACGTTTTTTGTTGGCAGAGGAACGTTAGCACAGGAAATGAACTTTGCATGCATGAACATGATTCGCCGCATGAAATTAAAGCCTGTATATTCATGTTAATTACAAAACGCAGGATCCAAAACTAATGTTCGAATGCTCAAACTTAGGTTCGAACTTAAAAAATAAAATAAAAAATTTCGAATAGTTTTCGAACTTCAAATATTTTTGACAGCCCTACTGGAGACGTGTGATGAAGGACGTGTGATGAAGGTAAAACACTCCCAATGGGAAGAAATCTTGAGAGAGATATTTTAGACTGCTCTACTGACTGAAAGCTTGGAATTCCCACTTGAAAATGATGCAAATGTTTCTTCAAAACAGTTGATTTGTGGTGAAATACATGATTATGTTGTGATTTACAGCAATGCGTAATTTACACAATTTGGGTAGATTTGGAGACACTGGGTACACTGCTTACTTTTTGCTTTGTAGATCTTTAGTAGTTCTGCATATCCATCCTTAGATTTTATGCACTAGTGGCCAAAGGAGTTTTTGATGCAGGATATATATAGTTTAACCTGCTATATATATATATGCAATCTCTCAGTATTTCATTGCAAACTAAAAAAAGAACAAGTTCATTTTTTGCTTTTTGCTGAGACAATTGCATTTGTGGCGCTTTTTTTCTTCCTAAATCATAAATATAAACTAATCTAAGTTAGTATTTAAAATGGCACAAAGGTACCATTTGCTTCATTTAAGCCATTTCCCAAGTCCCTGTGATGTTCAATCCTGGAGTTACACATTTTTAAATAGTGGCTCAACAATATCTTCGTAAAAGTATGATGAATAATTAGCTAGTGCAAGATTTGGATTTTCAACATTATCTTATAAAGGTAACCCACCTTCAAGTTAAAAATGTACTTGCACCTTTTGAGAGCTTACCGGATATCGACTTTTCCGCAGCGACTACGGCATTACATTACATTACATTATAGATTCTTAGCAGACGCTCTTATCCAGAGCGACTTACAACAAGTGCATTACAAAACTCAGAGACAAGCGCTTTACAACATTCCTGCAAGAGAGCTACAATAGGTATAACTTTGCAAAAAGTGTGAATTGTACCCCTTTTTTTTTTTTTTTTTTTTTTTTTAAATATATATAAATTCCCACCCCCCACCCACCTAGTTGTAGATGAACCTAGTTACATGAAAATAACATGACGCGTGGTTACTCAGTTGAGGTTTAATGGATGTTAGAGGGTAGTGGGGGGTGATGAGGTGAGATGTAGCTTGAAGAGGTGAGTCTTCAGTCTACGTTTGAAGACGGCCAGGGTCTCTGCTGTTCTGACTTGCACAGGAAGGTCATTCCACCACCGTGGGGCTAGAACAGACAGGAGGCGTGACCGGGTGCTGGTGCGAGCCGGGGCAGGGACCAGGCGACATGTGGCAGCAGAACGGAGAGGTCTAGCTGGGGTGTAGGGTCTGATGAGTTGACGTAGATAGGGAGGGGCTGACCCCCTGGCTGCTTTGAAGGCAAGCACTAATGTTTTAAATTTGATGCGAGCCATCACGGGGAGCCAGTGGAGGGTGGTGAGCAGGGGGGTAACGTGGGAATGTCTGGGGAGGTTGAAGACCAGACGCGCTGCTGCGTTCTGGATGAGTTGCAGGGGTCTGATAGATGATGCTGGGAGGCCAGCAAGCAGGGAGTTACAGTAGTCCAGGCGGGACAGGACCACTGCCTGGACGAGGAGTTGGGTCGAGTAAGTTGTGAGGAAGGGGTGGATCCTCCGGATGTTATACAGGAAGAACCTGCATGAACGTGTCACTGCTGAAATGTGCTCGGTGAGGGACATCACCACGCCAAGGTTTCTAGTTGAGGGTGATGGTGTGAGGATGGTATTACCTAGGGAGATAGAGAGATCAGAGAGAGGGGAGTTAAGAGCCGGAATATAAATGAGCTCTGTCTTACCTGGATTGAGCTTGAGATGGTGGCGGACCATCCAGCTCTGAATATCACTCAGGCAGGCAGTGATGCGGGCTGAGACCTGTGTGTCAGAGGGTGGGAAGGAGAGAAACAGTTGTGTGTCATCAGCATAGCAATGGTAAGACATACCATGAGCTGTGATGACAGGGCCAAGGGACTGGGTGTAGAGAGAGAAGAGGAGAGGACCAAGGACCGAGCCCTGTGGGACTCCGGTGGTGAGGGGGTGTGGCGCAGATACTTTACCAGCCCAGGCTACCTGGAAGGAGCGATCTGAGAGGTAAGACTCAATCCAATTGAGGACTGTGCCACAGATCCCCATTGCAGATAGGGAGGACAGGAGGGTGGGGTGGTCGACTGTGTCGAAGGCTGCCGATAGGTCCAGAAGTAATAAGACGGAGGAGAGGGAGGCTGCTCGGGCTGCGTGGAGAGCTTCGTTGACAGAGAGGAGTGCGGTCTCTGTCGAGTGGCCTGGTCTGAATCCAGACTGATGGGGATCGAGGAGCTCATTCTGTGAAAGAAACACAGAGAGTTGATTTGATGCAGCACGTTCAATGGTTTTTGACAGAAATGGAAGGAGAGATACCGGTCTGTAGTTTCCAATGATGGAGGGGTCTAGTGTAGTCTTTTTCAGGAGGGGGAGATGAGGGCCTTCTTGAAGGTTGACGGAAGCAGCCGGATGTCAGGGAGGAGTTAACCAGGGAGGTGATGAATGGGAGAATCTCGGGTGAGATTGCCTGGAGGAGTGGTGAGGGAATGGGGTCAAGGGCACAGGTTGTGGGGCGATGGGAAAGTAGGAGTTGTGAAACCTCAGAATCGGTGAGGGGAGAGAAGTCGGAGAAACAAGGGGAAATGGTGAGGGAGGGGGAGAGTACAGGTTGAGGGGTGGGGAGTTGGGAGCCAGTGACCGTAAGCAGAGGAGTGGAGAGACAGGGGGAGGGGAGCATAGGGTGAGGTGGAGTGCAGAAGGAGTTGCGGATGACTGCAATCTTCTCGTCAAAGAAGGTTGCAAAGTCGTCAGCAGTGAGCGAGGACTGAGGGCGTGCAGATGGCTGGCTGAGGAGAGAGGAAAAAACAGAAAACAATGACACGGCAGATGTCATTACGTCCATCATTGCATTGAAACGTCTTCTAACGTGGTGTGAAGCTGTCAAAATGAACTATTCTTTAATCAGTTGAGAAAAGATCAACAATCAGAGCTCCTTCACTGTGTGGCTACGGCAACAATAATGTCAATAATAATTAGAAGAATAATAATGAAAGTGTCTGAATGTATTGGTAGCCTATAGAGCAAATAAATAACCTTATGTTTTATTTGTTACCTGTTGCTTTAAAAATACTTTTTTTTTTTTTAAACTTTAAAAGTCAGCCATCGGAATCTGAATCGACTGATTTGGCTTTTAAAAATCGGCAAATGGAATCAGCCATAAAAGTTAATTAATGATCGGTGCACCCCCATTTGTACTAGTATTATTCTTATTATCTTTTTCCTTCTACTTCACACTACATTTTTCTTATGCTCATGCACAACATTTTCCAGGCATGTTCGATATGGCTGCCGATTTATTATGCATGACACACATGCAAATGTCATGTACCACCTGCAAAATTGCAACACTTAAAAAACTATTATGCCCATCCCATTTGATGTACATCCGTGATATTCATTTGTGAATATGCAAAAACTGTGGAAGATATATTTGACCACACTTCCTGAAAATCCAGCCACTTTTCAAAGTTAGGAAATATACAAATTTAAAAGGACACATGTAGATCATGTGTGTCACATTTTATGAACCGACCACCCAAAGTGGCGCTACAGCACTTAAAAATTGCAGTATTCAAATCATTACTGCAGATATGCCCTTACTTCCAATAAACACCAAATTTGGTATGGGTGATATTTGGTTAAGGTGTGCTGTCCATGAAAAAGTATACGTTGCTATGATAAATTTTTGCTGAACAACAATAACTTTACTGGTAGAACTTAGTTCAAATGCACAGGCTGAATTATATCTCTGTCAGTCCCCCTCCCTTCTCCCACCTTCCTGCTCTGATGAGAGCTGCAAGCTGGCCATAAATCTCTCCTCCTCTCCCCACCCCCTCCACTCACACAACTGCTGTGTTCAGTTGATCCTTAACATATAGCTATATTCTGTTTTCTACAGTATAACGGCCTTGAAAATGGTTTCACCCTTCAATTAAAAAACTAAATTAGAATTTTTGCGGTAAAATCCCTGCGGGATGGGGCGGGGTCAGATGTTAGAAGTCAGGGGGGCGGTAAGGGAAGAAGGGACATGGATCTCCTATGTCGGACTGGGTGTTTGCTAGCAGCTTGCCATTTTCTTTGCTAGGTTTGACTAGAGGCGATCTTAAGGTTGAAGTTACATCAAATTTGCCTTTTTTCATTTACTGTATATAGTTTAACATGCATGCTGGCTACCATACCTTCAATGTAAAATCATTAAGCAATAGGTGTTACACTTCGAAATTCAGAAGATCAGGTAATCAGGTACACAGTGTGTTTGGGGATGCTTTTATTATAAAGAGGGTGGAAATAAGTGGTAGTGATAAATAGGGATGTATCCGAATCCAAATACAGTATTCGGGAAGGCACGAAAAATGCGATGGAAACAGATGTTTATTCTACCCAAAGTTGCTTGTTATTATTTGGATTCGGGAAAAAAAAAAGTCAGCCCCATGTTGAGTTCTCATAGCCTCTATGCACGGGCGGGGGAGGGGGGGGGGGGGCACAAGTTACACACACCAACAAACTTTGAGCCATTGCGCTGCAAAACGTTTAATAAACAAGTTCTGTGTGTCAGCCATTATGTTTCTTCAAATCGATTCATATCATTGGATGGCCACTAAATAAAAATGCCCATTCTGTTTGCAACATAGGACTTCGATTTCACTAACTAGTCATTTAATTTACTACACATTATTGAAAAGTGATCGCTATATTCTGTAGTCGTCCCCACCAAGGCAGCGCACAGCAGGCAGCGGGCTGAGAGCTGACCGTTCCCGACTATCACTCGAGGAAACTCTCGCATCGAGGAGGAGGTGCGGGAGCTAGCAAGACGCAAGCCTGGTGTGGCAGCTGGATTTCTTTCAAACCCCCGCAACCTATACATCAAAATGAAGCTTAGAACCTGTAGTTTTTAGCTGTATGTGTTAATTTCCTCCATTAAAAATAAAAAAAACCCCAGTCAAAATATTGAAAAAAACTGATGTTTTACCTTGTATTTCAGTCAATATTCATCCGTTTAAGATGTAACATGATGTATGTATCAGTCATAGGTCTTGGCTATAATGAACACGAAATCCATTCATGGTAACAGTTGCCACCAAGGGAAAATATGAGGACATCTGATGGTTTGTATACTATCCAAACTTAGTTCAGTAGGGGAGAAAAATAAATAAATAAAAATAAACAGGCAAAAAAAGTTCATGTAGGCTATTACTGTTATGTAATGTAGTAATTCACGTTTCCCTAGCGAACTGCAGTAACGTTAACACATCAAGAAACGCGAACGCAGCATCATTGGAATTTAAGATTATTCCATTCAACTGAAGGACATGTTTCCACATATCTGTACTGTAATTAGTTTGAATCTTTCGATTCATAAAACATTTTTTTCTGTTTCTGATTGTTCAATGTACCCCAGTTAAGGGGGAAGGGGGGGGGTGGTGGGGTTCAGACAGTTCATAAAACTTAGTTTAGTTAAAAATAAATAAGAGAGAGAGATGAGAAGTACAGTATGAGGATGTGGAAATATATTTCATAATTAATTATATGCCAATATTAAATCAATTTGATGCTTTGAAGGCACAGCAATTGCATTGGCAATTAATGTTAGGTTAAAAAAATACAACATTTGCCTGATTTAACGTGACTTCCGGTATAAACCACACCCACTTCCGGTCTTATATCCGAATACAGATACGGATACAGATAATTTTGTTGGTTGAACAGATGCAGATACAGATAATGACGTCTCTGTACACCCCTACTGTCTGCTGAATCAGAGGTTCCCCACACCAACCAGGCCCGGAATACCTCTTTCTCACCGCTGGAGTCCACCAACGGGTCCTTACATTGCTGCCAGGACATGCACCAGCCAGCTTTTGACCACAACCTCTTGTAGCTGCTTCCACAATCAAGGTATTGGACAGGGTCCTTTCAGACTCAATGTCCCCAAGCTCTTCCGGGATATGGGAATAGCGGTCTCAGAGGTGGGAGTTGAAATCCCTCATGACAGATTATTCTGCCAGGCTTTCCCAGCAGACCCTCACTACATGCTTGGGCCTACCCAGTGTGTCTGGTAGCTTCCTCTGCCATCTGATGCAACTCACCACCAGATAATGATCAGTTGACAGCTCTGCTCCTCTCTTCATCCGAATATCCATCACAAATAGCCACCAGTCTGATGAAACAACCACAAAGTTGATTATCAACCATTAGCCCAAGGTGTTCTGGCACCACGTGCACCCATGAACACATGATGTTCATTATGGACAAACCATGACCAGCACAGAAGTCCAATGACAAAGCACCGCTTGGGTTCATATCAGAGAGGCCGTTCCTCCCAATCACAACCCTCAAAGTTTCCCTGTCATTGCCAATATGAGCATTGAAGTCTCCCAGTAGGACAATGGAGTCAGTAGGTGGGGCCTTTTCCAGCACCCCTCCCATCTTCTCCAAGAAGGCCGAATACTCTGAGCTGCTATTTGGTGCATAAGCATATATAACATTCAAAGTTTTCCTCTCCGCTGCATGCAGTCGCTTTGAGGCGACCTCGTCCACTGCAGTAAACTCCAACTGAGTGGCCACCAGCCCGGGGGCTTGTGAGTATCCCCACTTCCGCCGGCACCTCTCAACCTGGACAACTCCCGAGTAGGAGAGAGACCAGCTCCCATCAAAGAGTTTGGTTCCAGAGCCAACACTGTGGTTAGAGGTGAGGCCAACTATATCTAGTAGGTACCTCACAACCTCACAGACCAGTTCCGACTCCTTCCCCACCAGGTTACATTCCACGTATGAAAATCAGTTTCCGCAGTCTGGACAGATGATGCCTGAAACTACCAGTGCCCACCTTAAAATATGACACAATGTAAAAAATTAAAATGTTATACAGTAATACATACATCATCGTATGTACTCTTCTGAGTTCTGACCCACTCCCAAGAAAATTTTCTTTAGTGTGGCTAATCACTGAAATGTTAATAGCTGCCAAACTGTTTGATGTAAATTGATGAAATTTGGCTGCTACATTGGCACACTCATCCTGTGCCAAATGCTAAAATGTTGCCCCAATAAATCATATGTTAGTGCTGTACAGTTCAATATTTCTTTTTAATGCGAAAAATCACTGTTGTCTTTTAGACCTTAAAAACTTGATGCGATGATCAACTTCCTCATCTGGAATATATACCTTTACCTTATATGTTGCTGCCATCTTGGATTGCTGGAAATGCCAGAAATATTGGAAATGCTATTAGCTATTAAAGTCTGCCCCCAGTTTTGGGCTAAACACATGGGTGAGACCTCTGAAGCCTGGCACAGTGACACAGGGTTACCTCCCTTTGGCCATGATTTTGGCATGGAGTGGTGTAATATTGGTTATGTGTGCTTGGACCCTATGCATTGCTGAAGCTGTATTTATTTTTATTGTTATTTTTCTTCCTTAAAACAGTGTGGAGCAAAAACTGTAAATCATAGAGCTATGAAACTTAGCAGGTATGTTGCTTTGCCCTGCTGCACTCTAACACAACTATTTACATTTTGGACTATAACTTCAATAAATTTACCCCATAAATCAAAATAGTTTTTCCCCAGATTCCTTGGCTCATGCCGAACAAAACGAATTTCCTAATTTAATTTGCGCCTGCCAAAATTTCTGCCTACTCTTGCAAAGTAGTCTGGGATAGTTTGACCCATCGTCACCAAATTAGGCTAGAAAGAATCTTTGGAGTCTGACCCTCAATAAATTATCAAACAAATGTTCACTTTTCTAACAAATATGGCTGCTGAATGTCATTAAATGGTTGTGGGCTTGGCCAATTTTATGAAAAAGCTATAACTTATGAATGTAATGTTCAATCCTCACAAAATGTGATATACAACTACAGCAAGCGATTCTGAGGATGTCCACAAGTTTTGGCTTTTCTCTGTCAATAGGTGCTGCTATAAGAACCAATTAACTAAATGTCTGTAGCAGCATTCTTTCTGATTTTCAAATGTGCAACTACTGAGTTAGAGTCCATGTAAAAAGCAGACTTGACATGACTTGACATACTGCCCCTCTGGAGTCCGGTAATGTTTTTATTACTCTTCCCATTATCCAAGAATTGCGCAGGGCAGATTCGTCTACTATCAAGACGACATCTCCTGGTAGGAAGTTCCTTTTTGTTCTGGACCACTTCTGTCATTCCTGAAGGAGTGGCAGGTATTCTCTGGTCCATCTGGTCTAGAACAGATCAGCCATGTACTGGACCTGTTTCCAACGTTGTCGTGCATACTGATCATCTTTGGTGAAGATTCCTGAGGGGATGCTGGGTTGTGTTTTCAGTAGCAACAAATGGTTGGGTGTTAGTGCCTCTAGGTCATTAAGGTCATCCGATGTCTTAGTGATTGGTCTGTTATTGATGATTGCTTCAACTTCACACATGATGGTCTGGAGACCTTCATCATCTAGCGGCTGAAGTTTGAGCACTGAGTTGAGAATCTTCCTTACCGTGCGGATTTGTCTTTCCCACACACCGTCGTGGTGGGAGGCTGCTGGTGTGTTGAATATCCATTTGATTCCTTTATGCATCATGGTGTTATGTATCTATATGCCTGATTCAGCTTTTCAACTTCCTCACGTAGCTCTCTTTCCCGCCAACAAAATTAGTCCCATTGTCTGAGCGCATGAGTGTTACTTGTCCTCTTCTGCATATAAAGGACATAGGGCGTTGATGCAGGAATCAGTGTCCAGACTGTGGGCTATTTCGATATGCACAGCTCTTATGGCGAGGTGAAGAGCACGCCATATCTTTTGACAAGGCTACGCCCACGCTTGACTTCGAACAATCCGAAGTAGTTAACCCCAACATTAGTAAAGGGTGGCTGGTCAGATAACAAGCGCTCCTCTGGCAGGTCTGCCATTTTTTGTTCTCCAGCTTTTGTGTTGAGTCTCCTGCACACTGTGCACCTTCGGGTGATTTTCCTGATAGCTGAATTAGCTTGGGGAATCCAGTATTTTTGACGAAGTTTTGCAAGCATGAAGTTGCGCCCACAATGTCCAATTTCTTGATGGATGTGTTGTAGTATGAGACTGGCGAGATGTGAATCTTTAGAGAGGATTGCTGGATTCTTAGCCTCCTGTGGCATAGCAGCTTTAGTGAGCCTGCCACCGACTCTCAGTATTCTATCCTGCAGAATGGGGTCCAGCTTATAGATTTGACTGTTTTTCTTCACAGGAGTGTCTTTCTGAAGGGCCTTGATTTCATCTGTGTATTCCTGTAGCTGACTGAAGTGTATAAGCTCTACTTCAGCTTTGGCTAAGTCCTCCAGAGAGAGTGGGCTTGACTCCATTGTCGGCTTGTGTTTCTTCAGGTGCTGTTTGACGAGCGTTTTCTGTTTTTCTGGGTTGCTCTCAGCCTGACTAATTGTAGCTTCAAGTTCTTTCCTCTTGTTTTTCAGCTGTATCAGTATTCCTCTGAGTCTGAGAAACCATGCTACTGACTTCCTGAGCCGTAGCCATTCTGAGTAGTGAGTGATAAGCTTGTTCGCTGAGTCAACTTTCTCCTCTGCACTTACTATGTTGACTGTAGCACACTTCTTGACTTCAGGGTCATCTTCTGAAAATGAACTCACTTGATCATGTCGCTTTGGCCAGTCACTTTCTGGTTTCAGCAGGAGGTCTTGAATCTAAGTCTTACTTTGGATGAAGGTCTCAGCTTTTAATCCCCTCGATGCCTGATCAGCTGGATTTAATGTAGAGTTGACATACTGCCACTGTGAAGACTGAGAATATTCCCTTATCACTGTGATTCGGTTGGCTACAAACATTTTGAAGCGAGTGCTTTTATTTGAGATGTACTTCAGTACCATAGTGCTATCCGTCCAAAAGATGGATTCTTGGAGTGGGACTTGAATTTCATGTCTGAGCATCTTGTTTATCTTGATGGCGACAATGGCTGCCGTCAGCTCCAGTCTTGGTATAGTGATGTGCTTCAGCAGTGCTACCCTTGACAGTGCTTCTTGCCCTCGTCGTTAGTCAGGAGAAGGTAGGTAGCTGTGCCGTAGCCATCCTCACTGGCGTTGGTGAAATGGTGCAGCTGTGTCTTCTGTGTGAGTCCAAACCCTTCTGGTTTGATGCATTTGCATACACTAAAGCTTTCAAGTAGCTCCAGGTCTGAAAGCCATACTTCTGAGCATGACCTTCTTTTATCTTCTCATCCCAGCCGTGCTTCTTCTTACACAGGTCTCTTAGGATAAGCTTCATTGGCAGTATGAGCGGTGCCAAAAATCCAAGAGGGTCGTAAGTTGAGCTGACAATGGACAAGATTCCACGTCTTGTGATAGGCTTGTCCTGCACATTCGTCTGGAACTTAAAGCTGTCAGTCTTCGTGTACCATTGGACACCATGGGCTCGCTCCATAGAAAGTGTGTTGTGGCTTAGGTCCAAGTCTTTGACTCCAGTGGCCCTTTCTTCTTCTGGGATAGACAACAAGACACTCCTGCTGTTGCTCACCCACTTAGTCAGATGGAAACCTCCTTTGGAACGTAAAGCTTGGAGGTCGTTTACCAGGTCAACTGCCAGATCCTCTGATGGCACTGATCTTAAGCAGTCGTCCACATAAAAGTTTTTGAGCACTGTCTCAACCACTTCTGGACTTGTTGTCTCTCTTCCATCTTCTGCCGTTCTTCTCAGGGCATAGGAAGCGCAACTGGGTGAAGATGTGGCACCAAAAAGGTGTACAGTCATCCTGCAGTCCTCCATCTCTCCACTCAGATCGCCCTCTGGCCACCACAGGAATCGAAGAAGAGCAGCATCTTCATCCGGCACTCCCACATGATAGAACATGGATTCAATATCCGCCATCAGTGCTATCAGGTCCTCTCTGAATCTTGTTAGGACAGCAATGAGCATCTTGGTGAGGTCTGGCCCTTGAAGTAACTGCCCATTAAGAGAGGTCTGGTATGTAGCAGTGCAATCGAAGACTATGCAGATCTTCTTTTTCTTTGGGTGGTATACTCTGTGGTTAGGAATGTACCACACCTTGCCAGACTCAGCTGCTCCTTGGGCATTTTGACAGCGTAGCCATATATGCAATCTCTCAGTATTTCATTGAAAAGTAAAAAAGTGCAAATTCATTTTTGATTTTTTGTCTAGACAATTGCATTTATGGCACTTTATTTCTTCCCAAATTATGAATATAAACTAATATGCATTAGTATTGTAAATTGTACAGATGTTTTGCTTCATTTAAGCCATTTTTCAAGTCTCTGTGGTGTTCACATCTGGAGTTACAAAGCTTTAAATAGGGTACCCCTATTTAAGTGGGCAAGGATTGGCCAAATTTGGCATGTGCGCTAAGGGGTTAATCAATGCACAAACTGCTTGCAAAAGCTTCAAAACTCTTCAGATTCCTTTTCCAACAAAACTATTGCCTAGCAATTTCCTTTTAAGTGCAAAGACTCTCCAAAAATAGCTTGTTTTCAAACTTCAATGACATAAACCAGTTCCACAAAATGTAGCTCTCTGAATGCTCTTGACTTAATTAGCAAAGCTTTGACTTTGATTTGGCTAGCTTCAGCATCAGATTCGTTTTAGCCTTCTTTATCCTTTTCTTTCAATTTACTGGCAAATTAATTTGATAATTATTTCCAGTTCAGCATCCACAGTACCTTATTTTCTTGCCTTGCTAATGATTTTCACGTGGTCATTCATCCGTGAAACTCCTGCTATTTGTGTCATCTATCCTTGGCGAGTTGCGTGGCATCCATCGTCCTTGATGAGCAGAGTTTTTTGACTAACATGTAGCAGCACTCTTTCTGATTTTCAAATGTGCAACTACTGAGTTAGAGTCCATGTAAAAAGCAATGAGTCTGATGCGAAATAACATTTCTGGAAACCAGTAACTCCATTTCAAAAGGTTTAGTTAACAAGACCAGGTCAAAATCTAATATATGGCTGGACCTAACACACTTCATCCGGCCGACCAATGGTCTAACTTCATCACTCAGTGACTCAGTCACAGACATTCGCGTTTGTAGGGCTGGCCTCGCTGTTGCGGTCCAGCCAAAAAATGCAAAAGTTACAGGTTATTTTTGTCTCGTTTTCTGTCTCATTTTCTGTCTCAGTCAAAACTGTGTTGCTCCATGAATGAAGAACTCCGACTGATGCTAAAGACAGTGACATGGTTAAAGGTAATGGAGCATCTAAATTAAAGGGAATGTATTATGCCTACATAAAATACAAAGGAAAAAATATTAAGATCTGAAATAGTCAACAAATATGAATTACTGTAGCAATAACTGAAACTAATATTTCAATGAACAAATATGTACATAATTTCAAAATATAAAATCACAAAATATATCTTCGTATATAAATATATTTTCTCTTATTATGGCTCTTACAATGCCCATAGCTCTTCCACTGTTTTACCAATCAGGTTGAAAGTAAACTCCATCTCTGAACAATTCCACCAGGGCTTGCAAATATCTATAGATATCTTAATATACAGGGCCGCTATCAGCCAACTGGATATCTGCAGCCATTTGATGGGATACAGTGGTCAGTCACCATGAAACATGGTGAGCATGTTGAACACTTGAATTGGTACTGCCATGTAAAATGTGGGATCAGTTGGTCGTTGTGAGTTTAACATAAATGCAGGATTTCAAAGACTGTATCTTTGGCTGTGCTTAGCATGAAATCATGTCATTTACATCAGTAGATCTTGCATCCTTCAGATGAACAACCCTGTCTCCAATATCGGTTTTGAAAAGTCATTTTGAATTTTTGAGTAAACCTACTTTGTCCGATCGTTATAAAGATTTTCCATTTATGTGCAATGGATGTTTCTGAGACAGCAAAGGTAGCACTGTAAGAGAAAGTTTTGTATGGAATGTTGAAGTTGAAGTTTGAATGTTATGTCTATGCTGAATGTTCCAAAAGTACTTGCAAGAAACTAGTAGTATCTTAGAAAATATGAGTGTCATCATCCATTCAGATTTTAGTAGGTATTTGACAGGCTTCCCCATGGATGATGCTCATGAGACTTGGTATGTATGTTCACCTGACTTTGTACTACTCTATAAGTTAGTTGTGGTTAATAGGCCATTATGGGGGGCTATTGCATTATATCAAGTTTTGAATAAGTGTATATCTAGTTGCTTTAAGTTTACGATCATGCATCTGTATCGGTAGGTTCGGCTACAATGAACAGCTGTACCTCAATAATCTACCGCGGCAACCATTTTCAATTTTTAACAGTATCTGGTCCACGGCCAATCAGTAGTTGTTGGATGTGGCCTTTTTGACCAAAGTAGCTCATGGACGCTTTGTCATGGTACTGTTGTGCAATGCAAGTCTCTGTGACTGCATGCTAAATTTGGTGAACTTATGCTTCCTGATGCAGCTATGAAATAGAAATAATATATGACATTGAATAATAATAAAAAATCTAAGAATAATAAAAAAGTCCTATAATTTCTCAAATGTTTTGCTAATGAAGTTAAAACTTAGCATGCTTCATCTTTGTGGATGTATATGCTGCAGTATATGCAAAGATGATATGATATATCAAAAAACATTGCCAACCAACTTGACACAATCACGGGCTTAGCTATGGCAGATCATCTGAAATCTTGGTATGTATGTTGACATTTAAACATGGTAATTCTAACATTTTTGGTAAACTGGCCATAAGGCTACACTGTAGAATTAATTTAGGTTTCAAGCAAGTTGCATGTCTAGCTACATCTTATGTACACTTCCATCAACAGATTCAGCTTCTTTCAATGAACAACTTTGCCTGAAGAACACATCATATCATGTGCAAGATGTATTTCCAGCTGTAGACCTCTTTTGCAATGGAAGTTTTATTATTTTTTATTTATTATTTGGTAGGGACAATGTAAGTTAACATAGTACCACTCATTACAAAAGTTGATGTAACTGATGTATCGCATACAGAGATTATAGCTATTGCTAGTTTCCAACACCTGTCCCTAGTTAGGCTTTTAATAAGAAAAAAAGAAATACAAAAACATTTAATTATACAACATTATTTAAAGATTATTTAAAAATTTTAATTACTAAATAAACTTACTTAAAAAAAATACTTAAAACTTAATTAAAAAAAAAAAAAATCATGAAGTAATTAAACATGCATACAGCTCTGATTTAGCTTCAGCTAGCCTTTAACATTTTTATTAAAAACCTTAATATCTTGAGTTAATTTTATTTCGGTTGGCAGCATGTTCCACAATTGAGAGCCCTTTATGGAAAAAGCTGACTGCCCAAAGGAGGTCTTACGGCGTGCGATTTTACAATTGCCACTTACTGTGCCCCTGGTGATCCTACTACTATTTTGCCTGCTTATAAACTTGCATAAAATATCTGGTGCTAAGTTTTGTAAACATTTAAAAACCAATTTAATGTACGAAAATTTTAAGAAATTATCAAAACTGAGCAAATTATACTGCTTCAGTATGTGACAGTGATGCCATCTCATGGGTTTATCCATTATTTTAACACATTATTTTATTTGTGTTGAGTGCAAAAATGTGGTTTTACAGTAGCTTATTAATTTCACGACATTTGATTAATGTATTCACTTGAATCACATTTGTTTTTTGTTGCTGAATGCTACAATTAATAAGTAGTAATAGTAGTTGTAACAGGAATTTAATTAATTTTTATTACATTCTATAATCCAAAGGGAAAAGGTGCAAGTAATGAAAAATATAATTAGAAATTGAACGGTGTTTGAATTTAATTTTATACTAGCCTTCTGCACTTACCCATAAATACAAATGGCTGTCACAAAATTTAAAAAAACATGAATACATTTTATTACTTTGTAAGCTACTGAAACTCCTACATCAGCCTGATGACCACGAAATTAGCAGCTATGTCGTCACATATTTCTCTCTTGCATGTGAGTGCAAACAGCATGTGTTTTTACAATAAAAGAGCACAAATAATTTCAGTATATGGATGAAGAAATGATGACTGAAACACAAACACAAATCTGCACAAGTTTTATTTGGTTTAAAAAAAAAAATCATTTTCTTAACCCCTTTGCTCAATGCCTAGATTGCTGAACTCAGACATTCATTGCCCCTGCAACCAAACCATGACTTGAAAACAGAAGCTCTGTGCACTAGTTTCATTAGTAAGCGATACACAATAACGATGCTGAATATGAGTTTTACAGTGCCACCATTGTTGTGCTGGTCGTTCATTTAACAAGCACCCCCTCCCTCATCTGCTACTACACCCCCACCCATAATACACAGGACAATAGTGTCTATCTGGGCATTAATAAAAATATTCTTTCACCACTAAAAAATTGTATTCTGTTATAGCAACACTGAATAAAGAAATAAACAAGACAATTTTTTCTAAAATTGTACCATGTCATCTATACCATTCACATCTACTGTCAATATCTGGGTCTAAATATGGAATAAATATACAATCTTACCATTTGTTTTACGCATAGAGATGTCCCTTTTGAGACTGAGTGGTCATAAATTGGCTAGGACAATCCGTTTGTGAAATACATAAAAGCTGCGCCTAATACCATGCGCGCAGTTTACGTTGATGTCGCCTTTTGTAGTACAATCTGGCTTGATTGACAATTAATTGATCTGATAGGTGACAGTATAAGCTTTCTAATGATGTATAGCATGTGTAGTTTTCATTTTTTTAATAGCATTATATAAACCTGCGTAACCAAAAGTTGTGGTGAATCATCAACGCTACCTTACGCATTCACTCAGTGGTAGCAGTAAAAGACACTGCACCAGGCAAAACGATATCGATTAGTTTCATCTTATTTTGTAAGATATTATTATTATCGAGGACTTCTGAGCACAGCTAAGCCATATGTTTGCTGATAGACCTAGCTGACATAGTTTTCTGGAGGAAGTCAGGAGAGGAGACAGATGACAGCATTGATTATCTGTCTCTGTCTCTGTCTATTGAACACAGATAAGATTTCTTTGTCAATATGTAAGTGTTACTGCTCAAAATATGTCTGTTATGTGTGTTATTTTTTGAAATTGAGTGTCTTCAAATAGGTTAGTGGAATGTTATAATGAGGATATTTACAATGTAAGTGTTCATTGGCAGAGTTTGTGTTCATGCACCTGATGTGATATGAGCTGGAAGATTGCCAAACACCAGTAAAGTTGTGAAACTTCCAAAATGTTAAGGGTAAATAGCTTACCTTTAGACTCTGACGACCACATTATTTTGATCCAAATTCAGAAGGCTATTTCTGGAATGTGTAGTAGCATCCCAATTATAAAACCACATGCAGAATAGTATGAGCCACTCCAGTCTGCCTTTCGCTTGAAGCACAGCACAGAAACTTCCCTGGTGAAGGTGATTAACAATCTGCTCATAGCTGCCGATGCAGGTGCAGTCAGGATTATTGGTTCATTTAGACCTAAGTGCAGCATTTGATATGGTCAGTCACTCACTGTTACTGGATTGTATGCAGCATTGCCTTTCCATTTCTGCCACTGACCTGTACTGGTTAAAGTTTTACCTGACTGATAGAAAGGACTTTGTTAACCTAGGTGACTTCAAATCGCTCCTAGCCCCTGTCACACAGGGAGTGCCCCAGGGCTCAGTACTAGGAACACTACTTTTTCTGATCTACATGCTACCCCTTGGTGAGATAATTCAAAGGCATGGTCTTAGTTTCCACTGTTTTGCAGATGATACCCAAATTTATGTCAGCACCTCTCCTTCCAATCTCCCTCCCTCTGCTCACTTGCCTCCAAGACTTAAAGCATGGCCAACTTCCTTTAGTTAAATAGCAACAAATGAGAAATTCTACTTATTGCAAATAATTCCCAACTATCCAAACTAAACCACTTTACTTTACTAGAGTTTCCCAGTTCAAGATTCAGAGGCAGTTTGTAACCTTGGTGTCATACTCGATCCTCTGTCTTTTCAACCTCATGGCAATATAAGCTGGTCAAAACATAATTTTTTCACCTTAATATTGATAAGAAATATTGCTCACCTTCGCCCTTCACTGTCTACCTCCACTGCTGAATGCTTAATTCTTGCTTTTATTACCTCCTGTCTTGACTTCTGTAATTCTCTACTTTACGCCCTCCCTAATACCCTACTGACTAAACTGCAACATGTCCAAAACTCTGTTGCAAGAATGCTAACTCACACTAGAACCTGGCAACACATCACACCCACTTTCAAAAACCTACACTGGCTTCCCATCAAGGCACATATCAATTACAAAATTAATAAATAAAATGTATGTTAATAAAATGTATTATTATTATTATTTGTATTTGAAAACTTATTCAGGGTTGTATGTGACTCATCTACAACCTCCCCAAATTCTCCCACGTCACTCCTCTGCTGCGATCACTTCACTGGCTACCGGTCGCCGCCAGGATCCGGTTGAAAGCCCTGACCCTTGCCTACACTGCTGCCAACAGGACAGCCCCCATCTACTTGCAGGCCATGACTCAATTCTATGTTCCTGCTCGACCACTCCGCTCTGCGGCAGCAGGGCGCCTTGTAACCCCTCCCACCCGCCCAAAGGGATCACAGAGCTTCTCCACCCTAGCTCCCCAGTGTTGGAACGAACTCCCCGTCCCTCTCCGAACCTCCCCCTCACTACCCATCTTCCGCCGTGGCCTGAAGACTCATCTCTTCAGACTATACCTAGACTAACCACCACCACGTTGTATATTTCACTCTTTTATATAAAAAAAAATTAAAAAAAAAAAAAACCCTTCCTGTCACTTGTTACATGTTGCCCCATCCCAGCACTTCTTGGTAATTTGTCTTTGTCCTAATACTGCAGCTTATTCTTCTGCCTAGTTGGCTTTGCAGATGTTAGGCCAGAATAGTGTTCACTGTTCTCGGCTAGAAATAGCTGTACAAAATAAGTATTGTGCCTTACTGAACCCGTGTTTAGCAGTTGTCTACGACCATGAAATGCACTTTTTTGTACGTCGCTTTGGATAAAAGCGTCTGCCAAATGAATGTAATGTAATATTTACTAAGCATGCCACAAATTACCGTCAGTGCTGCAGAATTCTGCATCGCCGCAGGTTTTCAATTTAGCGAAATATTTATTAAGACTGGTTATGTAAATTAGCAGAGCAGTATCAAGTTAATTTAAATGCACTGCCCGTATTTAAGATGCGTCTTTCACATAGCAGGAAATCAACATTGTTGTACCCTCCATCACTGGTGAAGCTGGGTTTTGGACAGGTGTCAGGATTCATGGATGCAATGGATAGGCACTGTTACCTTGTCTCATTAAAAAAAAAAAAAACCCAGAACAGTTTTAATATTTCAAGTTGTTTAATTCCATACTAACTAGACAACCATCTCCATAGTCACCATCTCTCAACTTTTTTAACAAGCAGCTGTTCCTAAAGATGAAGAAGTCATGTTTTAAAAAGATTTAAAAAGATTCTTTCCTTTCGCAAACGTATGGGATGTAACATTTAAGAATTGTTTATTTATTAAAGAAATTAATTTTACTCATCAATGTGTTGATCAGGCATTTATAATAAGAACACACCTGATTAGTCTGTATAGTCGGCTATTTGTTATGAAAAAGTTCTTCAGAATGTTAAGAAGCAAACAAAAGCAGCTTTTCTTATCTATTTAGACATTATAAACTGTCACGGTAAGCTACGAAGTTACTCGTGCGCTGATGTTTACCTACAGTCATTTTCATGAATAAATGCCCATGCTTCATAATCTGAGGATGTGACTGGTCTCATATTACTATTGGATATGTTTCTTTGATGAACATAAGTACATTCAGGAAAAAACAGATAATGGGGCATTTTCATTTACTGTTAAAATTATTCTGCTCCTCTTATACACCCATACCAACTAGGTGATATGAATGTAGCATCGAACTGTGTATATCTTGATTTTCATTCTATCCAACTTGTTTGTGAATGTTTCAATGTAATTTAATTAGTTACTACTGACTACTGACATGGCAAAGCTGTTTGAAGGAAAATTCAAAAGTAGACTAAATATTTTCTGAATAAAAGAGCAAAATCTGAATACTGTTACATTTATGGGACTCTCCCCTACTCTAACATGCTGGTGTCTCCTCTTATGATTGGCCATGCTGGTCTTGTGCCAGAGAGAAGTTAACACTTGCTTTTTGCAGATGTCAAAAAACAGATTCAAGTACCTTTGCCACAACGACCACCAGCCATGATAAATCACCTCTAGCAGGTCATATTGTATATATACATTTCCATTCTTTGCATTGAACAACCTAAAATACATATGCACACATTTTTATCGTTCTACCAGCACAAACTTTAAATGCGGCACTTTAGTAAATATGGAAAGATGCTGTTTGTCTCGTTAGTGTCTATAAAAGCCCTGTAAATCCTCAGTAAATATGGCCCTTAGTCCACAACTTAGGTCTATGTAATAAATTTAAGTCGGCATATTTTTTAACGTGGTCCCACTTATGGGTAATGAGTAGAGGCCAAGTTATGTTAACAAGTGCAAAAATATGTAGGCCTGTATATGTTGGTTTCTTCATTTTTAAAAAGTAACATAAATGTGTGGTAGGATTCTTGCTGCTGAACAAGCTTACTCTACAGGGTTGGAGTCCTGATCGATGTGGTCACTTCTGGCACTACGATCCTTACTTCACTCTAGTGTTTCTTTTGCGCCTCTACATCTTGAAACCTATGCACTTGTTGTACGTCGCTCTGGATAAGAGCGTCTGCTAAATGCCTATAATGTAATGTAATGTAATGTAATGTGTGCAATGTAGCTATCAATATTACAAGTGAACACAGCTTGAAACTGGCCATGTGAATAAAATTTGATAGTGATGGTTAACTTTTTTTTTTTTAAACACTTTTTTTTTTAAACAGATTTTTCCATTTA
The DNA here is from genome assembly GCF_018555375.3 of Anguilla rostrata. Lineage (NCBI taxonomy): Eukaryota > Metazoa > Chordata > Actinopteri > Anguilliformes > Anguillidae > Anguilla > Anguilla rostrata. Next base: position 23,581,096 of record NC_057937.1, read on the forward strand.
TCAGACAAGACATTAACATAAGGTATTATCTCAAGGTACAAATATGTACAGAAAAATAAGGAAAGAAAGAAAAAAAACAAAACCAACAACTACAACCGAAACAGACAGATCACAAAAAACAAAGAAGAAGAAAAAAAACACTTGCATCATAGTGCATTTAAGCATAGATAGGACAGATCACCTGTAGGTATGAGTTCATAGTTCCAGGCCAGGTAAACTATTCACATAGTTTATTAATGGGTACCAGGTTTTGTAAAATCTCTTAATGGAGCCGTTGAGGGTGCATCTGATTTTTTCCAGCTTGATGTTCTGCATCACTCTCTGATCCATTAGTTGTGTGATGGAGGGGTCACATCCTCCATTTAAATAGAATTGAGTGTCTAGCTAATAGAGGAAAAGGCAATGACTTTCTGCAAGTGAGCAGGGAGATTGGAATCATCTACAACTGAGAATATACCAAAAAATAGCAATTGTAGGAGAAGGCATAATATTACAGCTATAGGTCTTAGAAATTGTGTCAAAAAAGGATGACCAGTGATGGTTAACTTTACCAGACATTTTGGCAGATTAAAAAAGTGAGCATGTGATATTGTTTCTTAATACACAAAAAAACAATTTAATTATAAAATGTTTCGGTCCTGCTTGCTGGTTGGCTGAAACAGCATTCGGAAGTTGTCCGATACTGGTTAAGAGGCAACTCAAAATGTCCCTGAGTAGACAATATTGTGATGGCAAGTATGTCATTCTGCTAAGTTAAGGCTTTGTGGAACAGCATGCCCCCATACCGATACAGCACTAGGAGTTTGGCACATTTCAGGATTCCCTACAGTATTAACCACAATGACCACTGTCTCTCAGCCCTTAAAAACATTCATTTCTGTACCTTCTGACCCCATTTCAGCAGATTCAGCAATTCACCAACAACTTCACACGTCCACACAATAAAGCCCCAAATTTAGGGGATTTTGTGTTTTTTTCCTTCTTCTTCTGATTACATCATCGCAAATGCTCCAAGCTCACTAAGAATGTATCCCCATTGGAAATGTAAGAACATCGGCCAATAAAAACAATGGATACAGGCACAAAATGGACATATATACAAGTGCACAGCCTCATACTCATTTATGCGTGGGAGTGCCCGTGTACTGTATGCGGATGCGTTCACTGTGATGTACGGACCAATTTGGAATTAAATAAATCTTATATCTTTTTTTGTGGACTCAGAAAAAAAATTTATGCCTGGAGAGTAATTAGTTCAGTGCGAAGAAATATTAGATTTTAGATTCGTAGTTTTGAATGGACTTCAATGGAGAAATTAGCTTGTTGGCAACCACTGGGGTCTGCGAACTTCACACAGAATGGCAATCCCAGGTCCCCTGGTAGGCAACAGGGGGGGTATTTCACAAGGCAGGGTTATGAGTTAGCTGTATAACTGCGCTGAGAAAAACCTGGAACAGCTTTTTTACTTCAGTCCATGTTCCTGATTTGGGAGGGTTCTGGGTTTTACTCATTAACTGGCTAACTCCGTAATCCTGTTTCCTGAAACAAGGCCCAGAGTGCTCACTTGATGTCCTTGATATTGTTTTAAATATGTAGCTATGTCAGTCGACCACTACATGCTAATCAGCAGTTGTGGGCGTGGCCATTTTTACTACAGCAGCTGTGACCCATTTATGTTTTGATCATCACAAAACTTGGCATACATATGCAGTGATTGCCTGTGAAGCAGCTTGCTAATCTTGGTGGCATTTCACAAATAGGCGGTACTGTGAGCAGAAAATAAATAAAAATGCCTCTAACTCCTCAATTGCTTGACCAATCAAGTTGAAACATGCATTATCTTTGTTTCAGTCCGCCATTGGATGTACAATGATAAAGTCATATCTGAAACAATATGGCCGCCATCAGTCAGTTGTCTGTGGCCATGTGACAGGCTTAGTAATGGATGATCATTATGAAACTTGTATATTTATTGACCTCTAAGATTGCGAATACCATGTATGATTTTTATTTTATTTATTTTTTACCATTCAGCCAATGTGTGTCCTTGCAGCTTAAAATGTGTAATTGCTGAATGCTGCTTGGTCCCTGAATTACTGTTTTCAGTTATATATTAAAACTGAATGGGCAGCAAAAACCATAAATCTTAGAGCTATGTTTCCTATGCCACCCTACAACTCAGATTATTGCAATGATACCTGTTGTAATGCAACTTTTAATGTTTTATCCCATAACTCCTGAACTATGTAGTCTAGAATTGCAATTATTTTTTTCCCTGGATTCCTTGGGTCATGCCAAGTATCTTCCTGCATTTCCACAATACCGGATTTCCTGCTCTTTTATATTTTTTGCAAAATCTACGTTTGCAAGCTAGTCTTAAACTGTTTGGCCCATCGTCACCAAATTAGGCTTGAAAGTATCTCCTGAGTCTGACCCTTAAGAATTATCTAAACATTTTGATATTTCAAAACCATGCCATGGTTGCCACACATCAATCAATTGTTGTGGATGTGGCCATTTTTACGAAGACAGCTGTAACTCATAAATGATATGTCCAATCCCCACCAAACTTGGTAGTCTTGGACTTGTTTGTGAGGCCAGCATTTATTTTTTTTTTTTTATTTAACCTTTATTTACCCAGGGTAGGTTCACTGAGCACGGGTGCTCTTTTGCCTGCTTCACACTCAGACACATTCACACCTAACCAATTAAATCAGGGGATGATTAGGTGGCAAGTTTTTGCGAGAGCCAGATCTGGGATTTTAGCCAGGACATCGGGGAACCCCCTAGTCTTTGCGAATAGTGTCATGGGATCTTTAATGACCACAGTGAGTCAGGACCTCGGTTTAACGTCTCATCCGAAAGACGGAATCTCCTACAGCACAGTGTCCCCGTCACTGCACTGGGGCATTGGGGTTTATTTGACCAGAGGGAAGATTTCCCCCTGCTGGCCCACCAACACCACTTCCAGCAGCAACTCAGTATTCCCTGGTGGTCTCCCATCCAAGTACTAACCAAGCCCACACCTGCTTAGCTTCAGCCAGTCAGCAGGAGCAGAGTGCGTGGTGGTATGGCTGCTGGTGGAACATTTTTTAGGATTTGGAATACCTTTACCAATAGGTAGTACTGTAAGGAGCAAATTATTTTAAATGCCTATAACTCATCCAATCATCCATCCATCATCTGTACCCACTTATCCTGGGCAGGGTCGCGGGGGGTGCTAGAGCCCATCTCTGCATGCATTGGGCGAGAGGCAGGAATACACCCTGGACAGCCCGCCAATCTATCACAGAGCACACCATTCACTCACACACTCATACCTATGAGCAATTTAGAGTCTCCGATTAGCCTACATATCTTTGAACTTTGGGAGGTAACCGGTGTACCCGGAGGAAACCCACACAGACACGGGGAGAACATGCAAACTCCATACAGAAAAGCCCAGTCCAGATTTGAACCCAAGACCCACTGCACCATTGTGCCACTCATGCCTATAACTCATTGTTTCACCAATCAAGTTAAAATTTAGCATACTACATCTGTGTACAAGTCCCAACCAGTTTTTTAAATGATCAAAAGATATCTTCAAAAACATAGCTAACATCAGCCAATCAGACATCATTAGCAATTTGACAAGCTTAGCAATGGCCAATCATCATGAAACTTGGTGAGTATGTTGACCTCTTGACTTGGCACTGCCTTGTAAAATGGGATCAGTCTGCCATTAGGAGGCACTATAGTAAATATACAGGTTTTCAAAGAGTATCTTTGGCTGTGGTTAATGCAAAATCAAATTATTTACATTAGTACATCCTACTCTTTTAGTTGTGATAACTGTTTTTTACTGTTGTGACAACCCTTCATTTTGAATTTTTTACTAAACCTATTTTCGCAAATTAGTCCTAGGCCAGTCAACCATGCATTACCAAATGAGGTTTGACAGAATCTATGGAGTCTGTACCTCAATAATTTTCAAAAAATGTTTTCAAAATAATTTTATTCTAAAAAGTTCCCCTGTTTGTACTTCTATTATTTAAATAGAGAAAATTTAAATAAATAGGGTGTCCGCTCAACCTAAAGTTTAATTTGAATCTTTTATTTAAAGTTACAATCTCGAAGATTTCCGTTTCGTTCTCTTTGGCGGTACCAATGGCGAGAAGTGGTAGTTGCACGTGTGTTTTTGGACCTCACTTCCCATAGATCCAACCGGATCCAACCAGTGTCGCCTGTGTGACGTCAGTCAGTTGGCACCTGGGCCACGCCAACTATAACACTTATTATTTACTGAATAAAAAATGGTTGTTATAAAAGTAACGTTATGTACATATACTCATTCATTGTCTAACATTAGGCTAAATTAAGCTGTCTTTACACTGCTGAGCCGGGTTAAAATGCTGTAGCAGACCTGGGGTAGAATTAGTGATGATCAATTTCCACAAACGTTCTTTATCCACCTTTTGCCTGGTATGAACATCTTCACACTGCAGAGAAGAATTTCCGGGATTCGCTGTGGCTCGTGCAATTATGTATCTCCTGCACAATAAACAGTCTTTTTCGTGAATGACTGTTGCGTGATATTTTTGAAACAACTGCCTTGCAAAATGTTACTCTTGGTGTTTCTGGTTTTGCTAGCTAAAAGCTGAGCTGGGTGTTAAATTAGCAATAAAATAATAACAACGCTAATCCATACTGCCGTATTCCTTTATTTTGTTTTCTCCGGCTTGACATCTTTACACAGAAATCAGATCCGGCTCTGCTCCACCTGTACCCCAGCTTTATTCTGATCATTATGAACTTGATGGCAATGTAAGTAACAGTAAGGTTATAGCCATTTCAGATCAATGATTCGCAACAAGACGAAACAGTTTTACAATGTTGCAGAGAAAATTGTAGCGGTGTGAACTGGTTAGTTACAGAGCGTCTGAAGCAGAGGTCTGAAGCGGTTGCCTGGGGTCTCAAAAGACCTACCTAGTCAAATCGCCAAGTGCAGTTTTAGAACGTTTACAATCAGACGTCTTGGAATTTTGCAAGTTGCATCCAGTCTCGTTGGGAATCATTGATCTGAACTGGCCTTTAGTTAGCTACACTGCAACGTTGCAACAAGGTAGCATTGCATTTGAGAAACAGTTTGCGAGGTCGGTACCGGTCGGTAGCGTTAGCTAACGTTTTTTTTATAATTGTCAGCTGACATTAGATTGTGTTATTTGCATTAGCTAGCTAGCTAACGCAACGTTGCCTGATATGAGAGATGGATACTGTGCGCAACGTTGTCTAAACTAATGTTGCCTTTCTTGACACGGTCCGGTAGCTAGCGTTACCCGTGCAAATAGCTATGTAATTTAGTAACGTTACATTGTCATCAAATGTAATACGAAATCTACATCAACAAATAATATGACCTCTCATGTTACACAAAAACTTTTTAGGATTCCATAACCCCCCCTACTTTCTCTGTTATTTTAACGCTGGCAGCCACCTGAAAAAACAGTATGCCACTCACACACAAGTGAGTTGAAGAGCGAGCCTGTTGCGTTAGCTCCACCTACACTCTCTGAAGGACCAACCACTAATGGGTGATGGAAAACACGTCACTAACTATGCGCCGCTTGTGATTTTTTCCCGGGAATGTCGCCACAGACACCCAGTTCTTTAATCATAAATAATTAGGGGTCCAAGCAGCAAAGCTGGTGGAACCCTATTGTATCTGTTAGGATTATTCTTATTAGGGGTCCAAGCAGCGAAGCTGGTGGAACCCTATTGTATCTGTTAGGATTATTCTTATTATTATTTTTCTCCGCTAAAAGTGTCTGAGGGTCAGCAACCATAAGTCCTGGAGCAACCAAATTTGGCAGGTGGGTTCCTATGGCCCCCCACTACTCAGGCACTAAAAATCACCTATGTTGGCCAGATGGTGGCGCTATAACACGAAGGTCATACTTTAAAAGGCCATAACTCCCACACCGTAAGTCAGATCAACACAAAATTTCATCGACTGATGCATCTGAATGTGCTCTACAACTTTCCTATTGGGAGCACCTATGTCCGCCATATGGTTTGCACACCATTTGGACTTTTTCATTAGGTGGGGTGTGGAAAAGCTGGAGCTCCAAATCCAAACGATTACGACATCGAGTAAACTTCTTTACGGCAAGCGACAACCATGGCGACGCAAGTAATCCGACACCGTAGGGTCTAGTTTTTATCAGTGAAAGGGCGGTCTTGCACTGCCACCTAGCGTGCATGCTAGGATAGGCTACCCAAAGTTTTTCAGTAAAACCTTTCTGAGAGGATGAATAATTACTTTTCTTTGGCATGGATCCATTTGAAGACAGTATCGGGTGAGTTCGTTAAGTTTTTAAATCTGTCATTATGGTGAGAAAACGCTAAACCATTTTATTGGTAGTTTTTGAGTTTCTGTGCAAACGCGCGAAAACACGCTGGTCTAATGAAACAATGACGGTAGTCCAATACATATATAGTCCGCTTCGTTCCGTTGCTACCATAACATAACGACCTACAGCTGCAGTTTCTCGCTGCATTTACTAATATTGAATATAAACAAAAGACGCAATTTATGCTGTAAATCGTATTCTCAATTTAATCTCTAAATCGACTGTAAGCTTAGGGTTGTAACTAGGTAGTTGTTCGTAGGTGACTTAACTCGTCTTAACTATTGCCGTAGGGTCTAGTTTTTATCAGTGAGGGGACTGTCTGACCGTCGGGAAGCATTGGAAGACAGTGTCGGGTGAGTTCGTTTAATTTTTAAATCTGTCATTATGCTGAGAAATAGGTAAACCATTTTATTGATAGGTTCTGAGTTTCTGTGCAAACGCGCGAAAACACGCTGGTATAATTAAACAATGACGGTAGCCTAATACATATATGTAGTCCGCTTCGTTCCGTTGCTACCATAACATAACGACCTACAGCTGCAGTTTCTCGCTGCAATTACTAATATTGAATATAAACAAAAGACGCATTTTACGCTGTAGTCTGCCAATGTCTACATAAATACTACGGTCCATTTGAAGACAATATCGGGTGAGTTCGTTTAGTCTTTAAATCCGTCATTGTGCTGAGAAATCGTATTCTCTATTTTATCTCTAAATTGACTGTAAACTTGGGGTTGTAACTAGGTAGTTGTTCTGTAGGTGACTTAGTCTTAACTCGTCTTAACTATTGCTTGAATGTTCTCATAGACTGCGTTGTTGCTGTTCTTGTTTGTGTTAGCGTTAATCAGTTTAACCTACAAGGTCCAAGTTGAATTAAAGCCGCAAGCGGCGTTGGGAGGGGTCCAAGCATTGGCACCATCGCGCCCCCTATGGAGCGATTTTAAAATGGCTTTGTCCTCATGATCATATGCCTTCACCCAACATATCTACTGAATATCACGATGATCGTATAAAATATTGATGACTTGCGGCCAATTTGGGCTAAGAGACGCTGTCGGATGACTTAGTTACGTCGCCATGGATGTGTCCGGGCCGCTTCCCGTCAAGGCCTTTACTATGTCGTAACACTTAGATGGCATGTCGTAACACTTAGATGGTCCGGCGTGTATGCACAGCTGCAGCGTTTCTGCGCCACAACTAAAAAAGGCGTCACACTAGTGTTGTCACGATACCAAAATTTTGACTTTGATAGTGATACCAGGTTTAGTATTACGATACTCAATACTGAAATGATATTTGAAACTTAAACGATGCTAATTAGATACTCGGTACCTAACGATACTGAAATTACCTTAATAGATCAGAAACATAATGTCCACAAGGGTTGACCTCATTTTCGAATTCATGGTTTATGAACAACCTGGTTCATTAACAACCTTTAAGTTGAAGCCTCTTCAACATATTAATATGCATAGGCCTATAGTGTTACAACACTGAACAATAGAAAAATGTTAAAAATATTTCAAAAATTAAACAGTTGTAAAGTAAATAATTTTTAAAACAGGTCTTTCACCTTTAAATAGATTGAAAAACAGCATATTTTAATAACAATACAGCATCTATGTATAATAAAATATTTCCAAATTGGAACACCTATTGCTACTGAAGTGAACTGAGTCAAAGCTTGCGCTGTATTAGGGAAGTGAATGCTCAAGCGCAGGTCACCTCACTTGGCAACCTTAGTTGCTACTGCCATCTAGCGAAGATTCTGACAAACTACACTTTTCATCCTCTAAATCAGTATTGCGGGAGACACATTTACCTGGCTTTTACATTTGACACAGAACTACCGAACATCGGGAAATTCAAATACGAAACCGTTTTTTTTTTTCTGTTTTTTTTTTTTTTTAAGTACCCAGAAAGTGCTGAAGTTTTGGCATACCGTGCAACACTACGTCAGACACATATTCCAATCCATTGCTCAGTTTAGCAGAGAATGCACATTTCAGAGCGCCACAGAGACAGATAGAATAATGACACGAAATGCACATTTCAAATAATAAAGACGACATTGAGAAAAAACTAAAAAAAGGACTTAATATCAACTCGCGACCCGCGTGCTGACCGCAGAGCAGCCTACCGGTTTATTTATGTAGACATTGGCAGATCAGAAAATTTTCGGTTAAGCTGACCTATAAAACGCTATTCCAAAAGCCAAATCAGACATGTTATACATCGTTAGAAAGCTTATACTCTCACCTACTGAATAAATGAATTGTCAATCAAGCCAAATTGGACTAAGAAGAACGACAACGCCGTAAGCAACAGGTGTGGTATTACGCACAGCTATTTTTGAAAATATCCGACATTTCACAAACGGATTATCCAAGACAATATATAACCACTCATTCGCAAAAGGGACATCTCTACGCGTAAAACCGATGGTAAGATTGTATATTTATTAAATGTTTAGTCCCAGATATTGACTGTAGAATGACATGGTATAATTTTTTTTTTAATTGTCTCGTTTATTTCGTTATTCAGTGAGCAGCCTTTTCACTGCTGTATTGGCATATTTTAGGGCTAATGTCGGGTTTATCTTGTTGCTACGGAATATTGCATTACATTACATTACATTACAGGCATTTGGCAGACGCTCTTATCCAGAGCGACGTACAACAAAATGTATAACCATAACCAGGAATTAGTGTGCCGAAAACCCTAGAGAGAAATACCGTTCCAAGTGCAGGAAACATCCGCATAGTTCAACTTGGACCCAGTTGGTTAAACTGATTAACGCTAACACAAACAAGAACAGCAACAACGCAGTCTATGAGAACATTCAAGCAATAGTTAAGACGAGTTAAGACTAAGTCACCTACGGAACAACTACCTAGTTACAACCCTAAGCTTACAGTCAATTTAGAAATTAAATTGAGAATACAATTTCTCAGCACAATGACGGATTTAAAGACTAAACGAACTCACCCGATGTTGTCTTCAAATGGACCGTATTATTTTAGACATTGGCAGACTACAGCGTAAAATGCGCCTTCTGTTTATATTCAATATTAGTAATTGCAGCGAGAAACTGCAGCTGTAGGTCGTTATGTTATGGTAGCAACGGAACGAAGCGGACCATATATGTATTAGGCTACCGTCATTGTTTCATTATACCAGCGTGTTTTCGCGCGTTTGCACAGAAACTCGGAACCTATCAATGAAATGGTTTAGCTATTTCTCAGCATAATGACAGATTTAAAGACTTAACGAACTCAGCCGATACTGTCTTCAAATGGATCCATGCCAAAGAAAAGTAATTATTCATCCTCTCAAAGCTTTACCGGAGCGTATTATTTATTTAGACATTGGCAAAGTACAGCATAAATTGCGTCTTTTGTGAATATTCAATGTTTGAAATTGCAGCGAGAAACTGCAGCTGTAGACACAAGATAGTCTGTTATGTTATGGTAGCAACGGAACGAAGCGGACTATATATGTATTAGGCTACCGTCATTGTTTCATTATACCAGCGTGTTTTCGCGCGTGTGCACAGAAACTCAGAACCTATTTACATTACATTACAGGCATTTAGCAGACGCTCTTATCCAGAGCGACTTACACAACTTTTTTTTTTTTTTTTTTTTTTACATAGCATTTTACATTGTATCCATTTTATACAGCTGGATATATACTGAAGCAATTTCGGTTAAGTACCTTGCTCAAGGGTACAACGGCAGTGTCCTTACTCGGGAATCGAACCTGCGACCTTTCGGTTACAAGCCCATTTCCTTACCCACTGTGCTACACTCCGACCTATCAATACAATGGTTTAGCTATTTCTCACCATAATGACAGATTCAAAGACTAAACGAACTCACCCGATACTGTTTTCAAATGGATCCATGCCAAAGAAAAGTAATTATTCATCCTCTCAGAAAGCTTTTACTGAAAAACTTTTGGTCACCTATCCTAGCATGCACGCTAGGTGGCAGTGTCAGACCGTGCTTTCACTGATAAAAACTAGCGTCGCCATGGTTGTCGCTTGCCGTAAAGAAGTTTACTCGATGTCGTAATCGTTTGGATTTGGAGCTCCAGCTTTTCCGAACCCCACCTAATGAAAAAGTCCAAATGGTGTGCAAACCATATGGCGGACATAGGTGCTCCCAATAGGAAAGTTGTAGAGCACATTCAGATGCATCAGTCGATGAAGTTTTGTGTTGATCTGACTTACGGTGTGGGAGTTATGACCTTTTAAACTATGATCCTTTGTTATAGCGCCACCATCTGGCCGACATAGGTGATTTTTAGTGCCTGGGTAGTGGGGTGCCATAGGAACCCACCTACCAAATTTGGTTGGTCTACAACTTATGGTTGCTGAGCCTCAGACTTTTTTGCGGAGAAAACTGCCACGCCCCAACTAAAAAGTCAAAATGGCGGGCAAACAATATGGTGGACACAGGTGGTCCCAATGGCAAAGGAATAGAGCACGTTCACATGCATATGTTGATGAAGTTTTGTGTTGATCGGACTTATGGTGTGGGAGTTATGGCCTTTTACGCAAAACCCTTTGTTATAGCGCCACCATCTGGCCGACGTATGTGATTTTTAGTGCCTGAGTAGTGGGGGCACATAGAAACCCACCTGCCAAATTTGGTTGCTCCAGGACTTATGGTTGCTGAGCCTCAGACACTTTTAGTGGAGAAAAATAATAAGAATAATAATAATCCTAACAGATACAATAGGGTTCCACCAGCTTCGCTGCTTGGACCCCTAATTATGCGGTTGTTCCCTGCACTTAGAACGGTAGGCTACTGCCCTCTAGGGTTTTCGACACACTTGTTCCTCGTTATGGTAATACATTTTGTTGTACGTCGCTCTGGATGAGAGCGTCTGCCAAATGTCTGTAATGTAGGCTACTGTAATATTCCGTAGCAACAAGATAAATCCGGCGTTAGCCCTGAAAAATGCCAATACAGCAGTGAAAACGCTGCTCACTGAATAACGAAATAAACGAGACAAAGTTTTTTTTTTAATTATGCCCTGTCATTCTACATTCAATATCTGGGACTAAACTTTGAATAATTATACAATCTTACCACTGGTTTCACGCGTAGAGATGTCCCTTTTGCGACTGAGTGGTCATATATTGTCTTGGACAATCCGTTTGTGATTCCTGTTGCTTCTCATATGCCAATAAATAAATAAAACGGTCGGCTGCTCTGCGCGTAGGTCGCGACTTGATAACTCGTCTTTTGTTTCGTTTTTTGTTTCGTTTTTTCTCAATATCGTATTTATTATTTGAAATGTGTATTTATGTGTTATTATTCTATCTGTCTCTGAGGCGCTCTGAAATGGGCATTCTCTGCTAAAATGAGCAATGGATTGGAATATGTGACTGACATAGTGTTGCACAGTATACCAAAACTTCAGCACTTTCTCGGTACTTAAAAAAAAAAAAAAAAAAAACGGTTTCGTATTTGAATTTTCCGACGTTCGGTAGTTCTGCGTCAATTGTAAAAGCCAGGGAAATGTGTCTGATTTACTGATTTAGAGGATGAAAAGTGTAGTTTGTCAGAATCTTCGCTAGATGGCAGTAGCAACTAAGGTTGCCAAGTGAGGTGACCTGCGCTTGTACATTCACTTCCCTGAAACAGCGCAAGCTTTGACTCAGTTCACTTCAGTAGCAATAGGTGTTCCAATTTGGAAATATTTTATTATAGATAGATGCTATATTGTTATTAAAATATGCTGTTTTTAAATCTATTTAAAGGTGAAAGACCTGTTTTAAAGATTATTTATTTACAACTGTTTAATTTTTGAAATATATTTAACATATTTTTCTATTGTTCAGTGTAACACTATAGGCCTATGCATATTAATATGTTGACGAGACTTCAGCTTACAGGTTGTAAATGAACCAGGTTGTTAATAAACCATGAATTCGAAAATGAGGTCAACCCTTGTGGACATTACGTTTCTGATCTATTAAGGTAATTTTTGTATTGTTAGGTACCGAGTATCGAATTAGCACCGTTTAAGTTTCAAGTATCATTTCAGTATTGAGTATCGTAATACTAAACCTGGTATCAGTATCAAAGTCAAAATTTCGGTATCATGACAACACTACTGTGACGCCTTTTTTAGTTGCGGCGCAGAAACACTGCAGCTGTGCATGCACACCGGACCATCTAAGTGTTATGACATGCCATCTAAGTGTTACGACATAGTAAAGGCCTTGACGGGAAGTGGCCAGGACACATCCATGGCGACGTAACTAAGTCATCCGACAGCGTCTCTTAGCACAAAATTGGCCATAAGTCATCAATATTTCATATGATCATCATGATATTCAGTAGATATGTTGGATGAAGGCATATGATCATGAGGACAAAGCCATTTTAAAATCGCTCCATAGGGGGCGCGATGCTGCCAATGCTTGGACCCCTTCCAACGCCGCTTGCGGCTTTAATTATAATAATAATAATATAAATTAATATAATAATACACTTAATCACCATTTTTACCTAATTTGGCGATAGATAGTGACTTAACACATTTATTTTAATGAAAATCTTCAAGATTATTACTTTAAGAATAACAGCAATTAGAATGTTCTTGAATATTAATGGCGAAATTTGCCTCATTACTGCATTGCCATAAGGATGCTTATAGTTCCTTTCTGTTATGCATGTTATGTCACCATAACCAAAGTATATTAAATAAATCATTTTGTGGACCTGCCACTAAACACAGAATGTTAATATACAATGGGATCAGAGCACATATGTAAAGGGGGGTTTCCTTATGACTCCTAAATGATGTTACCACAGGGTGAACCTGCTGTGGACATGGATGTCTGAATTCTTGAAAACATTCCTCTTGCTCGTTTCCTCGTCTTGTCCTTTTTTTCATCTTTCCTTGTGAAATGTTCTGGAATCAAGGAAGGGGGGAAAATAAAGAAGAATTTCAAGGAGAATTCTGTCAGAGCCTTGCTACAGTACATTAATTGTTTGTTTGTTTTTTTAGTTTAATTCAGAACATGATTGGCTTTGTCCTGGTAGATAAAGGGGTTATTCAGGTGCAAAAGGTAATGTTTGTAAACATGCAACACTTTGGATTTTAAATGTGTAAAAATTATTTTTTCCTCTTTTTTGAGGAATACTGAAATATTGAATCTCAATCTGACAGCACTAGTAGTCTTCAAAATGCATAATTCTTTGTCTTCAGGCTTCAGCAGTATTTCAGCTCTTAGTAAATCATTTTTCCATCCTTCTCTTTCCCACAGAATCCCCCTGTACTTCCTGTTGGCCAGTTCAGTGAGACGTTTATTAATTTCGTCACACAGTGGTGAGTATGTGAATTGAGTGGCTGAATGGCTGAATGAGAACAAATTATTTGCATTTAAATAGTCAATATTTCATCCCTCCATTAAGGACATCAAAAGTACTTTACATTGGTTGTGGGGAATTGGGTTGTGGGTTTACATTTTACTGTAGCATGGGTGCTGCTTGGCTGTTTTATACCAGAACCTCTTCCAGTTAAACTGAAAGTTGATTAGCTGGTGGGTTGGTCAAGTTTCCAAGAAAGCAGGCAAACTGAATACCTTTAAAAATCTGGATGTTGGTGTTCCTCCACTAGAGGGCCACCGTGGATAGGGTATGAGAAAATGCAAAAGATTTATTAAGGTATGCACACATAGTAGCCTAGCCTTGTCATGTGTTACAATTATTTTTTGGATGACCTGAGATGTAAAGTAGCCAAAACAAAATATGAACACTGACAGAAACTAGGAAGGAGTTGGTCTTGTAACCTAAAAGTCACAGTTTTGATTCCCCGGTAGAACACTGCCGTTGTACCCTTGAGCAAGGTACTTAACCTGTATTGCCTCAGTATATATCCAGCTGTATAATTGGATTAGTGTTGTCACGATACCAAAATTTTGACTTCGATACCGATACCAGGTTTAGTACCATGATACTCGATACTGAAAAGAAACTTGAAACTTAAAGTAATAATCTCAAAGATTTTCATTAAAATAAATGTCTTTTAAGTCACTATCTATCGCTGCATTGGGTAACACAATGGTGATTGAGCCTATTTTTATATTAATTTATACTATTATTATTATCATAATTCATGATTAAAAAACTGTGATTAAAAAATGTCTGTGGCGACATTCTCGGGAAAAAATCACAAGCGGCGCACAGTTAGTGACACGTTTTTCATCACCCATCAGTGGTTGGTTCACCAGAGAAGGTAGGCGGAACTAACGCAACAGGCTCGCTCTTCAATTCACTTGTGTGTGAGCGGCATACTGTTTTTTCCGGTGTCTGCATGCGTTACAATAACAGAGAAAGTAGGGGGAGTTATGGAACCCTAAAAAGTTTTTGTGTAACATGAGAGATCATATTATTTGTTGATGTAGATTTCGTATTACATTTAATGACAATGTAACTTTACTAAATTACATAGCTATTTGCACAGCTAACGCTAGCTACCGGACCATGTCAAGAAAGACAACATTAGTTTAGATAACGTTGCGCACAGTATCCATCTCTCATATCAGGTAACGTTGCGTTAGCTAGCAGTTGTTTCAAAAATACCACACAACAGTCATTCACGAGAAAGACTGCTTATTGTGCACGAGATACATAATTGCACGAGCCACAGCGAATCCCGCAAATTTTTCTCTGCAGTGTAAAGATGTTCATACCGGGCAAAAGGTGGATAAAGAACGTTTGCAGTGATTTTTTAACCCGGCTCGGCAGTGTAAAGACATCTTGAGTTAGCCTAATGTTAGACAACGAATGAGTATGTACATAACGTTACTTTTATAACAACCGTTTTTTATTCAGTAAATAGTAAGTGTTATAGTTGGCGTGCCAACTGACAACACAGACGACACTGGTTGGATCCGGTTGGATCTATGTGAAGTGAGGTCCAAAAACAAACCTGCAATTACCGCTTCTCGCCATTGGCACCGCCATAGAGAACGAAACTGAAATCTTCGTGATTGTAACTTTAAACGATACTGATTTGATACTCGGTACCTAACGCTACTGAAATGACCTTAAAGAGCATCTTGCAGGTTAAATTTTTTATGAAATGTATACTTAACCTTGTCTGAAAATGACCATTTGAAAAGTTAGTGCAGGATTTAATAATTTTTACAAGACATAAGGGCACAAATTCAGAGGAACTAGTGGCTGTTTAGAGCAAAGCTCCTAAAAACACCTTTTTTTCCAACATCGCGTCATATTATGTAACAGAAGGGAGTGGCTCACTGGCTCTGCAGTAGTAGGTGGTTGTGAGTCTGAGCGGTCGTGATATAGTGAGTTGGTCTTTTTTCAGTAGTTTTATATTGCATTTCACCATATCATCATGGGAAATTATTGTGTTTGTGCAGGTTGCACAAACTCCAGCCTATTTGCAAAGCGTTGCAGTGATATGGGCTCCGAGTATGATAATTTGATTTTTCACACAGAGGCACGGTGGTTGTCAAGGGGGAGAGTCCTGCAGAGATTTTTCGAACTGAGGGATGAATTGTTGGCTTTTTTTATGGACGTAATGGACGTTTATGTGACCAGAACAAAATGTGTCTCCTTGCTTATGTAACGAACATAGGCATGCAGGGGCGAAACGAACATATAATGCAGATGAGTGTTAATGGGTTCAGGGGGAAACTAGCATTCTGGAGAGAGAACCTTTCGAAAGGAAATTGTGCCCCTTTTCCACAGTTGTGCATGTTTTTGACCGACAATAGCATCGCTGATCAGTCCCCCACACAAAGAATGACTGATCATCTGAAAAGCCTAGAGGAGCTCTTTACCACCTACTTTAGAGGTTTGGATATGTCACAGTTTGATTGGGTGATTGACCCTACCATCTACTGTGATGCAGGCTCCGTGGATCTGCTGATTGAGCTGTCATGCAATCAAATGTTACAACGTCTGCATTCTCGAGTTTCGGTGGAGGAGTTTTGTTTGGGACAAGAGGGGATTACCCAGAGGTGGCACTGTGTGCTTTAAAACTTATGGTTCCCTTCACAAGCACCTATTTGTGCGAAGCAGGATTTAGCGCTCTTGTTTGCATGAAATCAAAGTACTAGTCCAGGTTAGACGTGACAGATGAGATGAGATGCTTGCTCTCTACTACATCCCCTGATTTTGATAAGCTGCAGCACAACGCACAAGTGCAACTATCTCATTAGACATGGTGAGTTCAAATGAACGATCAGTGCCAACATATTGTGCTTTACTGGAGTCTTAGCAGTGATTTTATACTAAAACGTCACTGTCTGTGATATGTAACTCTTATAAACTTTTTTAACCCTCTGGGGTCTAAGGGAAAAATGAGGCACACTGGTGATTGTGCCATGCTCTGACATTTGTGTAAATTTCATCAACTTTATATGTAGTGATTCCAAAGTGTTTCATATCTCTGTTTTCAGCACAAACTCAGCTACAATAATATGGCAGCAGTAAATAGGTCATAATCATATGTGGATTGCAAATTGCTCTAAAAACACACAAACTGTAAACAGTAGTTTTGAACATGCACAGGAATGTTGTAATAAAACACACTAAACAATTGTGACTAAGATTTTTGGTCACTGAAATGTGTTCATCAAGGTTTTGGGTATCAAAAGATGACTAAATATTTTATCAAATCCAATGAGAAATATAAAATAAATTGCTAAAGGTTAGTGTTGTGACTACTATTTTTCAACACCAGGTGAGAATGGGAGGGCAAATTTCTGTAATGAATATGCATTGAGTAGGACGACCTGCCAGCTACGTAGGCTATTCACACCTGGCCGCATGCATTACATTACATTACATTATAGGCATTTAGCAGACGCTCTTATCCAGAGCGACGTACAACAATAGGTTTCATGATGTAGAGGCGCAAAAGAAACACTAGAGTGAAGTAAGGATCGTAGTGCCAGAAGTGACCACATCGATCAGGACTCCAACCCTGTAGAGTAAGCTTGTTCAGCAAGCAAGAATCCTACCAAGTACAAACTAGCACTGGAATCACACCTAATCATACAAAAACAATCCTGCCAGATACACTAACATAATCAAATTATCCTAGCTATGTACAGTGAGCTGAACTATAGGCTAGGGAGGGGTGGGGAGAGGTGCAGCCTGAAGAGATGAGTCTTCAGTCTGCGTTTGAAAGTGGTGAGATTCTCTGCTGTTCTGACCGTCACGGGGAGGTCATTCCACCAGCGAGGGGCCAGGACAGACAGCAGACGGGAGCGGGAAGTGCAGACGCGAAGAGGGGGAGGTGCCAAGCGTCCAGAGGTGGCAGAACGGAGAGCTCTGGCTGGAGTGTAGGGTCTGATGATCCTCTGGATGTATCCTGGTGCTGACCCCTTAGCTGCCTGGTATGCAAGCACCAAGGACTTAAATTTGATGCGAGCCATAACAGGCAGCCAGTGGAGGTCAGTGAGCAGGGGGGTGACATGGGAATGTCTGGGGAGGTTGTAGACCAGACGCGCTGCAGCATTCTGGATGAGCTGCAGGGGTCTGATGGCGGATGCTGGCAGACCAGCCAGTAGCGAGTTGCAGTAGTCCAAGCGGGACAGGACCATCGCTTGAACCAGGAGCTGGGTTGCGTAGGTGGTGAGGAAGGGGCGGATTCTCCGGATGTTGTACAGGAAGAACCTGCACGTTCGACTCACCGCCGTGATGTTCTGGGAGAGGGACAGTCTGTTGTCCATCACCACTCC
Organism: Anguilla rostrata; assembly: GCF_018555375.3. NCBI lineage: Eukaryota > Metazoa > Chordata > Actinopteri > Anguilliformes > Anguillidae > Anguilla > Anguilla rostrata. Next base: position 23,599,228 of record NC_057937.1, read on the forward strand.
AAGGTTTTTTGCGGTGGGTGATGACACCACAGTGTCCCCCAGGGAAATAGAAAAGTCGAGAAGGTTAGAGGATGGAGCAGGGATGAAGATCATCTCCGTCTTGCCTGGGTTTAGCTTAAGATGGTGGTTATCCATCCAGCTCTGGATGTCCCTCAGGCAAGCAGAGATGCGAGCAGAGACCCGAGTGTCAGAGGGCGGGAAGGAGAGAAAGAGTTGGGTGTCATCGGCATAACAATGATAGGACAACCCATGGGCAGAGATTACAGGACCAAGAGATTGGGTGTACAGGGAGAATAGGAGGGGACCAAGGACAGAGCCCTGGGGAACTCCTGTGGCAAGGGGCGAGGTGCTGATACTGCACCAGCCCAGGCGACTTGGAAGGAGCGACCGGAGAGGTAGGACTCAATCCAGTCTAGTGCTGTGCCACAGATCCCCATAGCTGCCAGGGAGGACAGGAGGATGGGATGGTTGACGGTGTCAAAGGCAGCAGAAAGGTCTAGGAGGATCAGGACAGATGAATGGGAGGCTGCTTGTGCGGCGTGAAGCGACTCATTGACCGAGAGGAGTGCGGTCTCTGTCGAGTGGCCAGGTCTGAAGCCAGACTGGTAGGGGTCTAGGAGGTTGTTCAGGGAGAGAAAAGAGGAGAGTTGATTAGAAGCAGCTCGTTCAATTGTTTTGGATAGGAAAGGGAGAAGGGAGACAGGACGGTAGTTCTGGATGACAGAGGGATCCAGAGTGGGCTTTTTTAGCAGTGGGGTGACGTGGGCCAGCTTGAAAGAAGAGGGGAAACATCCAGAAGACAAGGAGGAGTTCACGAGGGAGGTGACATATGGGAGGATGTCAGGTGTGATGGTCTGGAGGAGAGAGGAAGGGATGGGGTCAAGAGCACAGGTGGTAGGGCGGTGGGAGAGTAGGAGCTGGGAAACATCAGAGTCAGTGAGGGGAGAGAAAGTGGAGAAACAAGGGGAGGGAACAGAGCTGGGGGAGTGGGGAAGGGTGGTGGTGGACGTGAAGGAGCTGCGGATGTCTGCAATTTTCTCATCGAAGAAAACTGCAAAGTCATCTGCAGCGAGGGAGGACTGAGGTGGGGAAGGAGTGCTGAGGAGAGAGGAGAAAATGGAGAACAGCTGATGAGGGTTAGAGGCAGATTTATGAATTTTTGTTTGATAATAATTAGTTTTGGCAGAGGTTACAGCGGTAGAAAATGTAGCTAGCATAGACTGGTAGGCAGACAGGTCGGATTGAGCCATGGATTTCCTCCACTTCCTCTCCGCTGCACGTAGGCTGGCCCGGTTGGTTCGGAGGGGGTCAGACATCCACGGACTGGGAGGGGACGAGCGTGCCTGCCTGGAGACTAGAGGACAGAGAGAGTCAAGTGCTGAGGAGAGCGAGGAAGACAGAGTGGAGGATGCAGCGTCAGTGGGAAGGTTGGAGAAGGATTCAAGAGTGGGGAATGAAGCAGTGACACTGGAAGCGAGAGAGGAGGGAGAGAGGGAGCGGAGATTACGGCGGACCATAACAGTAGGAGTGGATGGAGGGGAGGGAGGGAGAAGGAAATGAAGTGGTGGTCAGACTGGTGCAGAGGGGTCACTGTGGGATTGGAAGAGGAGCAATTCCTCAGGATAACCAGGTCTAGGAGATTGCCAGCTTTGTGTGTTGGTGGGGAGTGCTTTAGGGAGAGATCGAATGAGTGAAGTAGAGGCAGGAAGGCTGCGGAGTGGGAGGCATCAAGGTGGATGTTGAAGTCTCCCAGGAGGATCAGTGGGGTGCCATCCTCTGGGAAGGAGCTCAGCAGGGTGTCGAGCTCATCAAGGAAGCTTCCCAGGGGCCCTGGAGGGCGATAGATAACTACAATATACAAGTTAACAGGATAGGTGATTGAGACAGAGTGGTATTCAAAGGTAGAGATGGAGAGGTGAGAGAAGGGGGAGAACAGAGAATTTCCAGGAGGGAGAGATCAGCAAACCTGTGCCCCCACCATGGCCAGATGGGCGGGGGGTGTGAGAGAAGGAGAAGGAGGAGGAGAGGGCTGCAGGGGTTGCAGTGTTGCCTGGTGTGATCCAGGTCTCAGTGAGGGCAAGGAAATGTAAAGAGAGGAGTGACGCGTAGGCTGAAATGAAGTCAGCCTTCCGCGTAGCAGACTGGCAGTTCCATAGCCCTCCTGCGACCGTGAAGTTGTCACAGGGGGTCAATGAGGGATAGCGAAGGTTGGAGGGGTTCCGTCGCCGCGGGGGGCCTTGCCTGCAGAAGCGAGTTCTGAAGGGGAGAGAACAGGTTGGGATGGGATGGGCACATAGCATAGCAGTGAGGACAGGGAGTAGAGAGAGGAAGGGTGATGGTAGAAGGATAGGGATGCAATGACACAAACTGGGAGGGAGCGACGCTAGAGTCGCTCCAAGCCAGACTACAAGCCCTAATTAGCAAATGAAAAGCAGCTGGTGACTAAGCAATTGCCCCACAAACCAGCAGCTAACTAGCTCCACACAATACCTGCTTGATGCAGTCAGTTAAGAGCAAATGAGGCTAATAAGATATGCCTCCCCACCACTAAGACAAAGACTCAGTGAGCCATTTAGAAGACAAAGACATCTTTTGATTTTCAGAACATTTATTGAAGCAAACTATACGCATGGAATATGCGATGAGACTGGTGTACTCTTGCAACGCTTGCGTGGCCTCTTAGCTAGTGGTGAACTAGGCCGTGTTTCCTGATCAGCATCTCTGTAAATATGATAAAAACAAAATTGTTAGGAAATGTGACATCAAATCAAACTTTATTTATATAGCACATTTCCTTCAACAGGTGAAAATTAAATGTGCTTTACAAAAAAGGGGCAAACCACTAACTAATGAAAACAAAACTTAGGAAATGTGACATGGTTACATTATATACAAACAAAGAACCAAACAAGCACAACCAGACGCAGAGAGGTAGCCTGTAATTTTGAGAAGCAATGGTTAGAATCGTTCGTAGTGTGGGAATTTACAAGCGCGCATATTAGTGAATATTCCTACAAACACACAGAGAATGTAATACAGCACACATTTACAAACAATGCAAGCTATCAACGAAACAACATTAGCTAAACTAAATAAACATTGATATTCCAGCTCAACTACACAAAACTCATCAATAACAATGCCTCAATCTGAAGTAGGCTAGGTCTGTTTAGCTAAGTGGTTATTATATTGCTATTTCCTGAATTTACTTACAGTATGCTAATATCGATTGTGCGAGGACATCAGTTTTAGAATCCTAATCACGCCACAGGCTATTTATTACCAATATGATCAAAAAAATACAGTCTACCTGCTACTTCTAACACAACCAGACGCAGAGAGCCTAGCCTATAATTCTGAGATGCAATAGTTTGAATCGTTCGTAGTGTGGGAATTTACAAACGCGCATATTGCTGGATATTCGTACAAACACAGAGATTGCAATCCAGTACACATATTTACCAATATGATCATAAGAAATATACTTACTCATGAAGTTGATCCTCAGCTGGATCAGTTCGCTGTTAGAAATGACACCGCTCTTCGTCAATGTCGGCTTCCGGACGGACCATTTTCCAAAATTAAACGAAATGTTTACCTCAAAAGAAGTGAATTAGGCTACACTTTCACAAGGGGAGGGAACAGAGCTGGGGGACTACACTACACTACACATTCTATCCTGCTTTCGCAGGCTTGGCATTTTTCACATGGATCTCGCATTGCCCCTCCCCTACTCTCCTTCTATGTAGAGTAGTTATAATGTCGTTAACATGTGAATGCGATTTGGGCGGACTTCCTGATGAGCGAAATTCACATAGTAATGAGTAAAGATTAACGAAGCATACATGGTTTAATTAATCAAATTTAGTACTTTTAAAACAATTCATATCATTTGTCAATGGGCGCATTGGAAAGTCGCGATTCTAAGGTTTCTGACAATGTTTTTGTTGCGTCTGTATGATAACAACTCGTGAAGTTAATCATCCAAATAGATGAGCTCCGCCGGCGGAGCTCTCGACCCCAGAGGGTTAATATAAAAAAGTATCCAAATAGCAAAGAAATGACAATATTTTAAATGGCTGGGGTCGCGAATTTCAGACATAAAATCGTGGTTCTGTGCCAAAAAAGGTTGGGAACCCCTGTTCTACGTATTCAAACATTCGGTGCTACTGCAACCAAAGTGTGAGATGAAAACAGAAGCGCGTTGTTTCAGTTTCATTAGTAGACGATACATGACAACTATGCCGAAAACGAAGTTTCGCAGCCCCACCATTGTCGCTCCCGTCGTTCATTTAACACACACCCCCTCCCTGCAGTCTCATCTAAAAAACACCCCCCACCCTTGACATAATGGACAATATTGTCTATCTTGGCATTCATAAAAATATTCTTTCACCACTAAAAAATCGTATTCCGTCATAGCAACAAGATAAACCCGACAATAGCCCTAAGATATGCCTATACAGCAGTGAAAACGCTGCTCACTGAATAACAAAATAAACGAGAAAGTTTTTAAAAATGATACCATGTCATTCTACAGTCAATATCTGGGACTAAATATTGAATAAATATAAAACCTTACTGTTGGTTTTACGTGTAGAGATGTCCATTTTGAGACTGCGTGGTCATATATTGTCTTGGACAATCCGTTTGGGAAATATAGGCGCATCTGTGACGCCTGGGTATCTTCCAAAATAGCTGTGCGTAACACCACACCTGTTGTTTACGGCGTCGTCGCCCTTTTTAGTACAGTCTGACTAGATTTACAATTCATTTATTCGGTAGGCGAGAGTATAAGCTTTCTAACGACGTATAACATGTCTAATTCTGCTTTCGGAATAGCGTTTTATAGGTCAGCGTAACAGAAAATATTCTTAGCATAGCATTCACTTACGCAATCACACTCTGTTAGCAGACAAATACGATGCACCTAACGAAACATGTTCAAGGATATTTCGTAATTTCTTGGAAAATACTATTATTATTGAGGACTTCTGAACATAGCTAAGCCATATGTTTGCTGATAGACCTAGCTGACATCGTTTTCTGGAGCAAAACAGAAGCGAATAGAACAATATAATTGATACTGTCTCTCTGTCTCTATCTACTGAACATAGAGGAGATCTCACTATTGCTATGTAAGTATTATCGTTCAAAATATTTCGGTTATATACGTTCTTTTTGAAATTGAGTATTTTTAAATAGGTTAGTGGTGTTATATAATGTAAATATTTCACACTGTAATGTAAGCGTTAGATGGAAGTGTAATAGTTTTTGTGAAGCATGCAACAGTGATGACGTCAGAGCTGGAACATTGCCAAAACGTGGTGGACGGGTGAAAATTGTTTTCATGTTGTCTCATCCCCATACAATAAAACATACGAGAGTACAGAGTATAGAAATACACACGAATTAATTATTACACATTTAGGTACTGTACCGCATTGTGTGACAATGTTTTTGCATTATTTTTTTAATCTGATAGCAATGTTTCATCTTAAACCCTCATAAGGGGCTCATTTATATGCTTTATAATGGACAAAAAACATTTTATTCAATTTTGGAGAGATTTTGGATATGTTTCTGGACACCTAGCTATTTTAGACCACTGTACTGACTGAAAGCTTGTAATTCCCATTTAAAAATTATGCAACAGTGATTTTCTTGAGTCAAAACAGTTGATTTGTAGTGAAATACATGGATATGTTATGATTTACAGCAATGCATAATTTAGACATTTTGGATAGATTTGGAGATGCTGGGTACACTGCTTAGTTTTTGCTTCATACATCTATAGTAGTTCTACATATCCACCCTTAGATTTTATGAACTTGTGGTCAAGAAGTTTTTGACTTAGCACATGTATAGTTTAACCTCCTGCATATATTCAATCTCGCAGTATTTCATTGCGAACTTAAAAATGCAAATTTATTTTGGATTTTTTGTCAAAACAATTGCATTTGTGGCACTTTATTTCTTCCAAAATTATGAATATAAACTAATCTGTGTTAGTATTGTAAATTGTACAAATGTCTTGCTTCATTTAAGCCATTTTTCAAGTCTCTGTGGTGTTCACGTCTGGAGTTATAAAGCTTTAAATAGGGTACCCCCTAAATGGGCAAGGATTGGCAAAATTTGGCTTGTGGATATTTATTCAATATTTAGTCCCAGATATTGACTGTAGAATTCGCTAGTTAACGTTACTCTCTCTTGCTGTTGTGGTATTTAAAAATGGTGGTTGCTGTCGGTGAACAAACTGAACATGGGATGACGTATTTGTGACGATTTCCATTGACCAATCAATGGTCTGCAGTATCGAATTGCAGCATGGATAGTACCTTTGGTACCTACCCCAGAGCAGTAGCTAAAATCTGCACGGGTACTTGCAGCCCGGCACAGGTCAGGTGGCAGTGGAGAAAGCAAAACAAAGCGGGAGCACAGATTCTGGCACGGCACGGTGGTGGAGAACTGCCATTACACTGCAGCACCTGAAATGCCCGCATTAGAGAATAGCGCAAACCTCTTGAAAGACACTCAGTTTCTTTGCAAGTGGTTTGAATTCTGACAAAACAGTCCACTAACAATCACTACATTAACACTGCCCAGGGCACACTAACAATGCCCCTATACTAACAGCTGGGCCTACTAGTTAGCCCCCAATACATATATGCTGAGCATTATTAACAAAGGCTAATAGTTGTCTCTTATGACCAATGGGAACATAAATATCAAAAATTTGACAACGTAAATAACTGTAATGTTGCAAGCAGTAATCTGTACATTTTTGCCATGTTTGTATGTCTGCTCATGTTACGACCTGGTCTAGGGTCAGACCGCAACAGGATAAATGATAAGGAAAATGGGTTGGGAAATGAACTACAATCTCTAACTCAAACTACAGGTCCCTACCTGCCTATCCAAATCTAACTGAATGCTGACTAGTCTTCAAAGGTTACTGGGCATGGGGCGGCTTTGAATGCTGAACTTCGGACAGTTAGCTGAATGTCGGAAACTAAAAGTTTGAATAGCGTACCCCCTACAGAGTGTAGCTTCAAAAACAATAAAGGAAAAATAACAAGGCAAAATAACAAACTTATGTCCTGATGAAAGGATTCATAGTCCAGCTGGGAACACACTAACTAACTGGAGCACTATACGGCAAGCTGAGGGCAAAAACGTTACTTGAGGTCAAAAACTAGTATACAAAAACAAAAAAATCCAATCAGCAAACAAAGCAGAGAAGCTAGACGAGAATCAGAATCGAATAAGAGAGCAAATAGTCAGAAACACAAAATCATGGGGCCAACAAACTAGAAGGGCTAAGGCAAGGATCATAGTCGAAGGGAATGAGTCATACACACGATAAAATCAGCAAACAAAGCAGAGGGGCTAGGCGAGAATCGAACAAACATCAGGGTCAAATACCCAAAGTCAAATTAAGCAATTACTATACACAACACAACAACTGTGTGTTCGAAGAGCTAGTTTCTGCTGGTAGGTGGCAAAAAAAAGGTTTTCAAGCCGAGCAACCGGTTATGGGAACAGCCAGTTAAATGACAACCGGAACAAAGAAACACATGCAAAAGAAACAAATGTAACCACAAACTTACGACTGGGGCCGTAACTGCTCGCTATACTTTATTCTTACTCCTCTTCTGCCCCACTTCTCAGATCATTTGCTTTAGCCATGCTGACGAGTTGGCAAAATCAGTAAAATATTCCAAAAATGGAATAAAAAGCAATTACACCTCAACAAGTGTTTTTATATTTCTGTGTAATGTTATGGTTGACGGCGCAACGCTGTGAAGAAATCATTCTTACTGTTTGCGCAAGGCTCTCCGTCTTATAAAATTCAAATGAAACAAGCCTTACAAAGTTGGGAAAGCTTATCCTGTCCTCTACTGGATAAAAGAGTTATGGATCAAAACAACAAACTGAAGGAGTTATCATGTCATAAAAAGTAAGTGGGGTTTTGCACATGGCTGGTGTAAATGCCTACCCCTCCTTTCTACTTTTGTTTTACTTCTCATATGGATTGTTCAAGACAATAAATGACTACTGAATCATTGAAACTGTGTAATACCAATTGAAAGATTATATATTTATTCCATAGTTAGTTGTAGATATTGATAGTAGAATGGCGTGGTATAATTATACAAAAATTCCTCTTGTTTATTTCACTATTCAGTGAGCAGCATTTTGCACCACTGTATTGGTATACCTTCTGGTTATTGTTGGCTTTATCTTGTTGCTATGATGTAATACAAATGTTTGGTAGTGAAAAAACATTTTTGTGAACTGCTATTGTCCAGTCCTATCCTGTTAAATGGACAACCTACCCAACAATCGTGGAACTTAAAAAACTCAAGATTTAACATGGTTGTATAGTTTATTAATAAAGCGAGAACACAGTTTATTATCATTTATAGTTTGGTTACAGGAGCACAGAATGTTGAGCAATCTCTGGACACCTGCGTCGTGCCCTCTAGGGGGCGCAAAGTGGTTTATCTTTAAGTCCAAGACAAAAGGAGTCCACAGTGCTCATACAGAAACAAGGATACAAAATGAAATTGGATTCTACATATAAGAAATTAACATCCAGTCATCTGGATAAGTAAATGTGTGTGCATGAATACATACATGCCAGTGTGTATACCTATGTGTATGTGTTTGCCTGCTTTCATGTAAAGGAACTTTTTTTGTTTGTTAACAGCATGAAAAAACTTCCCAAAGAACGACCTGCACCAAACAATCTCATGGTAAGCCATGCCATTTTTGACACTCCCACGCCTACCTTTATCCTCCCATCGCTCTCTCTATGCCTTTCCCTCTGTTTTCTCCCCCCTTTCTGTCCCCATTATAGACAGTGACTGAGTGGGATCAGAAAATGGCTCTGACATTTGCGACTGACCAGCACTATTTTCAAATCCAACGCCATCCCCAATTCACCCTTCACTAAGCCTTGCACTCTTGTTTACTGTTGCTATGTCCATCAAGCTTTCTGTATCCGACAAAGCAAACTAGGCATCAACCTTGAAATCATGGAAAAATGGCTCTTCGATTTCAGAGAGAAGCAGACAAAATAAATTAAATGGGAGACCAAACATTTGCTGAGTTTGATAAACAGAATTACAATGTTTCTTTGTCTGTTAATAACTCCACTTTGGCCATGCGTTCTTATCGGTTACGTGTTTATACATTTTATAAGCGACAGCGTTGAATATCAAAGTCGAGTGATAATGCAATGTTGGTAACAATGTAGCAATCTAAAGCAATAGCATTGTTTTTGTACAGCAGGCTGGGTCATAGATAAGATATATAACACATTATTTTATATAATTATGTGTTTATAATTTAATTATTAACTATATTTGCTATAGGAATCTTTGTAGATGTGCTAAATAAATCCACTTCAGTGTCGGTGGATTCACATTACTGATCACACTCCCCGGTCACACTGCTATCATTTAAAGTGAAAGCCAAATATATCCGATATTTCTCTAGTAATGTTTTTTCTACTAATTTGTTGCGTTGCAGAATCTCATGTTTACGTGGCTGTACGTATTTAAAGATACAAACCGCAGACTTTGCTTTGACTATGCCGGGAAATGTCATTGCCATCAGCTGACTTTTCTGTGGTATAAAACGGCGCAATTTCGTTTTAATTACGGGCTGAGTTTGGGCTCATGGAATTGAGCTTATGGCAAGATTGACACTACAGATGTAATCAATACACGGGCAGAACAGATGGACGTCATTTCAGGTATAATAACAATAGTCAAGGTTTACTGCCTCCTTCCGATTTTCTTACTTCCCTAACTAAGATGCCTCTTAACTGGAATTATTTCCAATACAATGGCAAATTCAACCTACAGACTCAGGGTACTGCAGTGGGTGCAGCTTTTGCACCTAACTATGCTAATTTATTTATGGGTCATTGGGAAGAGAGATTTATTTAACTTTGCAAACCCCTTTCTTTTCAAAATTTCCTTGTGTCATAGGTACTGTAGATTACATACTACTCATTTGGGATAGAACTGTAGATGAACTTACAGAGTTTTTGAGGTATGTCAATTCCACTGTCAGTTGTGCTTTACTGAGGAATACAGCGAGAGCTCTATTAACTTTTTAGACCTGACTATTTTCAAGGATGCAAACAGTAAATTTGAATCTACCATTTTCCATAAACCCCTTAGCAGAAACACCTTGCTGACAGCAGACAGCAGTAACTACCCCCGTCAAACTTAACATAGGTCAGTTCTTGCTATTGAGATGCAACTCTAGTACTGATACTCAATTTGAAGACAATATCTGCCAAATGCAGAACAGATTTCTTCAGAGATTATATAATGTTGCTGATGTGTGCTTGACATACTGACAGGAAGTCCTTCCTCTCCATAAAGCCAAAGTGCACCCCGCCCCCCCCACCATATTTTCTTTTCCACAATTTAATCCGTTTGTTGGGAAAGTGAAGAACATCATTCTGAAACATTAGCCTAATATTCAGTGATCCTCTATAAAAATGTGTTGATCTGATCCTCTGCTTGTATGCTTCAGAAGGCCTTGCAACGTAAAAGATAAAGTAGTTCGCAGTGTTGTGAGAAACCCTGAGACTAAACCCTCCTGGCTACCAGTCATTGTGTTTACTGCTCTAACTCTAGCAATGTCAAGGTTTTCTGCCATACCTGTTCAGATAAAGAATACAAAATAAAATATTTCATTAATTGCAACACTACCCATTGGGATGGCAGGTATGCCATCCCGCCAAGTTACGCCTTGGCGGGGGCATGCCCCATACCTATACAGCACCGAGAGTTTGGCACTTTTCAGGGTTCCCCACAGAAATAACCACAACAGCCACAGACACTCAGCCCTTAAAAACATTAAATTCTGTACATTCTGACCCCATTTCAACAGACAGATTTCATAAACAACTTCACATGTCCCCACAATAAAGCCCCAAACTAAGGGGATTTTGCGTTTTCTCCTTCTTCTTCTTCTCTATCTTCTTCTTCTTCTTCTTCTCATTCTTATTTTTCCTGCCGCCTATCCCACTAATAACATGTCTCCCCATTGGACATTTTACCGACACCAGCCAAATCTTCACCGACACAAGCCAATCAAAAACTTGCATACACACACAAAATACCCATACCTTTTTACTCTGAAACATTTTCAGTACAAACACCTAGTCCGCCTGTGGCCTAGTGGGCAAGGTAACAGTCTTGGGAACACAGGGTCGTAGGTTCAAGCCCAGCTAGGAGCGTGTTTCTTTAACCTGCTTTTACCCTCACTAATAATTGTCTACTACTTCTCAATTATTGCTTTTGCTACCCGCCGTTCACCGAACATATACACTGCATTATGACGTACCGTCTGCACGTTCAATTATTAATCGGCTACAATATTGCAAAGCCATATGGATTCAACGGGAGCTCTTCTGTGCTTACTGGCCTGTGTTCTTCTTTAAAACCACGAACAGGTTTGCTAATGATATTTCATGCATTGCATAGCTATGTCATGGTGCTGCCCTAACAAAGTCACAGACTGGTAAACCTCCGGTTGAAGGCTTGAATCCCGCCTCGCCCTCAGGCAGATAATTTCCTCTTTTACACTAACGTTTTCTTACGCCTATATTTGCTTTACCAAAACTCACTCATGGCCACCCATATGCATTTCATGACGGCAAATGTATTCATTTTATTAAAAAGTTACACCAGTTCACCGCTGTGCCATTTCTACTAACTATATTTCTTCACTTGGCTACCGTACAAAACCTTCTTATCGGCAAACGCCACGTTTCTACATTCAGGTTACCTCGCCCTGTTCTCCATCTAGCCTCATACAAACAATTACTACGTATGTACGTCCTGCCCGTATGAAACGTCAGTCCCACCTTGTTCATTAAAACTGTGTCTTGTGCCCTGAGCAATGTGTGCTCTAGTGTTCCTTATTTTGGGCCAGTCCCCATGAAGTGTCTGGGTAAGGAGTTAATTTACTCAGATCTACAGTACATAACAATCTCTGCCCTGGGCCAAATGGTTCAAAAGTTTAAGTTCAAATTTGGCCTATTGGTGGTGCTAGAGGGGTAAATTTACTGACCCCAAATTTGGTGGACTGTCCTCTATCGGTGTGCCAAAATTCATAAAATATCACTAAGTGGTTCTAGGGGCTGCCATAGACTCCCATAGACTATGCTGCTATGGTGCTGCTTGGCCCCTAATAAGTATGTAAGAGAACATAATTCATGCAAAAATGAATATTGCAAGTTTATTCATAAACTTTACATTCTAGTTAGTGTGGTTGCTTCAGCATTTATTCAACTGTTACCAGATGAAATATTCATTTTTTCATGCAACAAATGTTCTAGAAAATAACTCAATTGTAATGATAATGCCCTGATCCTGTGGAAGTATTTTCACTCCGTAAACATACAGAACATATTTATTCTGAAAAACAACAAAGAAATCCAAAAACGTTTTGTATTTAGTGATTATATGTACTCCTGAAACTGGACAAAACCATATTTCTTTTTCCAATTGTACCCTTGGATAATATACAACACCAGGAAAAAGTGGATTTGGAGTGGATTGAACAAAGCAGGAAAATCTGACATGCGTTTTCCCAAAGGTGGGCCCAAATCTCACAAAAACCTCTCCGAATAGCACCAAACCTCTCCAAATTGGGATATTGTGTATCTTTTTTCCCCAGCCATTTTCAACTTCCAGATGCTAAATCGATTGAGGGTGGTACCCTCAGGAACCCCACAAAGCAAATACCCATTCTCTCTTTTCAACTAAGCCCTGTATTTCAATCAAATGCTGTCCTTTTGGAGAGCTTCTATGTACAAAATGTGTTCATAATGGTTAGTTATCACACAAACTAAATTCACTTTGAAACAATCAAACCACTTTTTTTCCTTTCTGTGCTCAGACCCGCAATTGGCTGCCAGACTGCTTATCAGCAGTAAACCTCCTGATCACAACAGAGAGTTCACAAGGAGGAGAATGACAAAAATATAAAATTGAATCATAAACTATTTATAATAATATAGTGCCCTTTATCACCACTGCAGTGTCTTTTATGCAAAGCATTTGCCGATAAGCAAAGTTCCAATAAAGCATGTGCTAAGGTTCCACTCATGCACTATGTGAAAATGCAAAGTGAAAGTATGACCTTAGGTATGTACTTATTGTACGTCACTTTGGATAAAAGCATCTGCCAAAATGTGATGTAATGTAACATCTAGTATATTCACAGAACGGTAGAGGTTGTTATAGTAGCAAAGGGTAGATCAACTCCATATTAATGCCCATAATTTTGGATTAAATGTTGGATGTCATAATTTTGGCCATGTCGTGTGACCCTACATGATCATGGCTTAGGTTAGGTCTTCTGAAATGCACTGTACAGACTTGCCACTAACAAAAACCAGTTGAACAATTCAGGCCTCCGTCCTCTCTCATCAGGTAATATCTGTTTAAATGCAAAGCTAAAAATATATTTTATTCTTGGGAGCAAGCTAAATGCCAACATGCACCACAGTTGTCTGAAACTTTGCCTGAATGTCCTATGACTTTCAGTAGGCTACTGCAGAATGCTGGGGCTATCTGGCCAATTAGACAAAATAAAGAGAAACATGTCAATGCAAAAGTAACGGGTCCAATTCTGCCCTTGTTACATGTTTATTTGTTTGAGTTAGCAGATAGCAAACCACTCCAGTGAAGTTCCAGACTCTTAAAATGGAGTTACTGGTACTTTAATGGCAATATAATTTCTTGTAAATGACAGATATAAAGTTTGTTACAAGAACAAAAATAAAGGTACAATAATATTTTTGTATTAGCCTATTATTAACATACACTAGGATTAGCAGTGGTCAGGAGATTATAGGAACAATACATCTTGGCTATAATTTATTACTTTGCAGTAACCTAATAAGCATTGAACACATCTCAAATCATCTTTTAATAAACTTAGGAACAACAAAAGTATGTAGTCTAACATATTACCATGTCTTTTTGCAACCTTGGTAAAAAAAAAAAAAAAAGGTTTAGGTTATTTTCTGAATCCAGCAGTTCCAACAGTCAATGCCCTTGTTAAAATGTTCAGCACTCTGAATACTGAACACAACCGATATTGCATGCTAGAACCCCTCACTTAACCTACATTTAAAATATATTTGATTTGATTTCATTTAATAGTGTTTAAAATTACAATCTCGAAGATCTCCGTTTCGTTCTCTTTGGCGGTACCAATGGCAAGAAGCAGTAATTGCAGGTGTGTTTCTGGATCTCACTTCCTAGAGATCCAACCGGTGTCGCCTGTGTGACGTCAGTCAGTTGGTATCAGGGCCATGCCAACTATAACACTTACTATTTACTGAATAAAAAATGGTTGTTATAAAAGTAACGTTATGTACATACTCATTCATTGTCTAACATTAGGCTAACGTAAGCTGTCTTTACACTGCCGATCCGGGTTAAAATGCTGTAGCAGACCTGCGGTAGAGTTAGTGATGATCAATTTCCACAGACGTTCTTTATCCACCTTTTGCCCGGTATGAACATCTTTACACTGCAGAGAAGAATTTGCGGGATTCGCTGTGGCTCGTGCAATTATGTATCTCGTGCACAATGAACATTGTGTTTCTCGTGAATGATTGTTGTGTGATATTTTTGAAACAACTGCCTTGCAAATGTTACCCCTGGTGTTTCTGGTTTTACTAGCTAAACTGTTCGAGAATAAAGCTGAGCTGGGTGTTAAATTAGCAATCAGAACAAGAAGAATAAAACAAAAACAAAGGATATTTCATCAAAAAAGGACATCAAGGCTGAAGGAACATATGAGGAAGCGTAATAAAATAATAACAACACTAATCCAGTTTTCTCCGGTTTGACATCTTTACACAGAAATCAGATCCGGCTCTGCTCCACCTATATACCCAGGGTTAATGCTCTGTGTAAAGACGGCGTTATTCCGATCATTATAATATATTGATGAACTTGATGGCAATGTAAATAACGGTAACTTTAACGCGAGTTCAGATCAGTGATTCGCAACGAGACAAAACGGTTTTAGAATGTTGCAGATAAAATTGCAGCGGTGTGAACTGGTTAGTTGCAGAGCGTCTGAAGCCATTGACTGGGGTCTCAAAGACTCACATTGTCAAATCGCCAAGTGCAGATTTAGAACGTTTACAATCAGACGTCTCGGAATTTAGCAAGTTGCATCCAGTCTCGTTGCAAATCATTGATCTGAACTGGCCTTTAGTTAGCTACATTGCAACGTTGCAACAAGGTAGTGTTGCATTCGAGAGACAGTTTGCAAGGTCGGTAGCGTTAACTAGCATTTTTTCTAATTGTTAGCTGACCTTAGATTATGTTAATTACATTAGCTAGCTAGCTAATGCAATGTCTCTCATATGAGAGATGGCTACTGTGCGCAACAGTGTCTAAACTATTGTTGCCTTTCTTGACATGGTCCGGTAGCTAGCGTTAGTTGTGCAAATAGCTATGTAATTTAGTAACGTTACATTGTCATCAAATGTAATACGAAATCTACATCAACAAATAATATGACTCTCCCCCCCCCCCCCCCCTCACTGTTATTGTAAAGCTAGCAGACACTGGGAAAAAAAACCGTATGCCGCTCACACACAAGTGAGTTGAAGAGTGAACCTGTTGTGTTAGCTCCGCCTACCCTCTCTGGCGGACCAACCACTGATGGGTGATGGAAAACGTGTCACTAACTGTGCGCCCCTTGTGATTTTTTCCCGGGAATGTCACCACAGACACCCAGTTCTTTAATCATAAATTATTATAATAATAATAATATAAATTTATATAATAATAGGCTCAATCACCATTGTGTTACCTAATTCGGCGATAGATAGTGACTTAACAGACATTTATTTTAATGAAAATCTTCAAGATAATTACTTTAAAATTAGAATTATCGATTAAATCGCCAAATTCATTGGTAGGCCAGTCTACAGAAAACTGGTGGAATCAACCAACAAGTCAAAACAAGCTTTGTATCAGGTTTTAAGATTAATTAATTGAATTTACTACAAAGCAGTCAATTAGATTAATGCGTTGTAGTCATATATTATTTATTGAATGAAGGCTCACTACTTGTAAATTACAAAACAGAAGACATACACCAAAACATTAAACAATTGATTAAATAATAGAGAATGATAAGCCAGACCTTGCCAAAGCATCACCTACTTCCAGTTTAAGTGCCACAGGGTAAAAGGAAACCAGCTGAAAACTTACAACCAAGGAACCACCACCAAAACGAAGAGAGAAAAACTCTTCTTCTTTAAGGCTGTGAAACCAACAGCAACAGTACAACTTTTTCCTGTTACTAGCTTAAATACCTTACCCAGCATAGCTTGAGGGTGTTTGCCCTGATTGGGTGATGGCGAGTTAAGGTGTAGGAGAGAAGGCAAGGGGGGTCAGACTAACTTATGAAAAGGACTGGCCTACCTAAAGATTGCAGTCAAACTTAAAGAGGAAATGGTGTCCTGTGTCTTTGTGAGACAAACTCTGCCAGAGGTGAGTTCTGCCTAGATTAGGGTATATGGGGATATTGAACGGCCCCATTCACATTTGCTTTGATGCTTGTGAAGGGGAGGGCAGAGCGCATTCTTAGAAACAATATAATATTGTATCAAATTTACTTGGTTTCCCTCTCTAATTTAAGCAAAATCGGTCAGTAGCCTTCAGAGTAGTCACCGTTTAAGCATATTTCAGAAAATTCAAAATAGCAAAAAATCTAACGATAGATTTTAATGGTTCAGGTGCCTTTTTTGTTCAGCATGAGGGGAGAAATCTAAGGACACTAGCTCCTTCCTTCTACAATAATCGGTTCAAAAAGTTAAGACCATTTAAATATTGAATATTCTATTGATAACTATAGTGCCAAAAACTGGCCTATCGGTGTCATTTTAATAGCAATCATAGCCTAAACAGTCTAACCAATTTTCATCAGTTCTCTCTAGTCCAAACAGACGTTATAAGCTTTTATGCTGAAACCCGGGAGAAAAAATTAAATAATAATAATAATAATAACAGTAAAAATCTGAGGATAAACAGTGGTGTTCGGACCCCTAATAATAAAAATCAGAAGAAAAACAATAGGGTTCCAGCAGCTTTGCTGGTCCAGCAGCTTCACTTATATCTTAGCTTCAACACGTTACATATAGCTATGCATTTTTGTGAATAGAGGTGCAGTATTAAGTTTGGAAATATTAACATAGCGCAGTTATATAGGCTAGATACAGTGATACAGCCATCTGGCTTTCATGATATTGGTAGCTAAGTGCAGTTTTCATCTGTAGTGGGTTGGGAACTTGCCTATAGTCAGTTGAAAGAAAAACAGGCAACCCCTTTTTTAATTTATAAACTAAAGCTTATCTACTTAATGCTATCTCTAATAATAGTAATGCTATTGGTTATGTGCCGCCTGACCAATATGTGATGTTCTTGCTTTGGATTGTTAGAGAAGTGTCAGCCTCTGGGCCAGTCATAGACATGCATATAGAGTGTTACAGCAATGACGTTTCGTAGCCCACCCTGGAAGTTTCTTCCGCCATAAGGTCTGTGGTTAACGTATGTCGAACAGTTTTACATTTAGTTCTACCAGATAAATTACACCCATTAATATATCAACCGTGAATTTTGAAGCAGTTATGTGCTTTAAAAAATAAGTTCCTAACAAGTTGCTTTATTGAAACTACAATGATTGTCACGTGCAGGCGGGCTAGTATGGAAACTTGAGTGGCGGTTGCCAGAAAGCGACTATTGTTATATGGCAACTTATTAGCTACTTAGCAATGCGTATGTGTCATTTTTTCCCCAAAGCACTTTAGCGCAAACCACGCCCTGTAGTTGCAACGAACGTTCAGAATCTATTCCATTGGTCAACACGATAAGGGCGCTGACCGCGCCCTGTTTATGTTTTTAAAGAAATATTAATAAATAAATGAGTCAATGAAAAAAAAATTAAAATGTGGAGGAAAGAAAAAAAAACAAAATTAAGTTAATACCTGGTCAGATATAAGCATGCTGGTTCTAATATTCATTTCACTTTAACAAGTAAGGATGTACGAGGGGGGGTGGGGGGGGATAAAATAACAAATAAAAAAACATATATTTTTATTATACGCTGTGCTTGTATACAGTATATATATATATATGTATATATATATATAAATAAGAGTAAAAATGATTCGCCTGATAAAATATTCTACACCCCCCCCCCCCCGCCCCCATAAATTTCCTATGCTGTGCTATGTTGTTAAACGCTTTAATATACATGGATTGAATCTAATGTGCACATCCATGGCATGTCATTTGCAGCAAATCAAATCAACAAGACTCTGGTGGACTGGCAATACATCTTCAAATACAGTTGACAGTCAAATCAAATCAAATCATGGCAGAGATCCAAGAAATTATAGCCAGCCAGCATGCATTAAACTATACACAGTGCTGTAAATTAAAAAGACCAAACTCGGCACCACTACACGAGCCAAATTTAACCAATCAGCGCTCTCACCAGTGCAACTACAGGTCGTGGTTTATGCTAAATATTGTTGACCAATGTTGCAACTACGGGGCGTGGTTTGTGCTAAAAAAAATGGTTTTGGAAAATAAATGACGAAGGGCGTACATAGGAACTGGAGAGGGGGGTAGGACTGGCCAGGCAGTGAAGCCTAGGAAGTATTGGGAAATGGCCTCTACTGTGCATGTTCACAACTGTTGAGGGCAAAAGAGCTTGCTGCCCATTGGATTCAGTGTAGAAATCCAAGCTGATTTAACAACCAAAGAAAACCTCATTGGTCCATTTTTTGTGATCGTAAATTTTCTTGTTTCAGTTTCTAAAACAATGGTTGTTTTGGTCCAGAAGTCTTGGGAAAATATTTATTAAATTGTGCATATTTTATTACATAATGCAAATGTTTGCAATCTGCTTTTCATATGAAACCTAACGGTTGTTAATCGAGTTTCAAAATACCATCGGGGAAGTTTTATTTTACCTTCAAAAGTCTGATGTTCCCCATTCACTTTGATGGGGAGCTCAATGTTTTGCCCTCAACAATGAAGACATGCACAGTACAAGCTTACTTTCGGGGCTACGCAGCTAAGTTTGGTTCGCTGAACTCTATGATATTGAACGAACGTCGCCACTTACTTCGATAGGCTCTATACACGTTGTGACATCACAAAAGCGGAAAACAGGCTTGTTTACTTCCGGTTACTGGGTGGTCTATTCAGAAACAGGGCAGGAAAATTTCTCATTTTTAATAAGACATACAAATTTAAAAAATAGCAAAAGGTATTATATTGAATAATATTTATTGTTTATTAATTCAATAAATTAGGAAAAATCTGTTCCAAAAAAGGGAGAACATAAATAACAATCATTGCTGCGTCCCGCAATGCACAGACAGTGTCTGGAACTTCAAATTCTTCGTAAGTCTCTTTCCTTTGCTATGTGAGATGCAAAGATTACTAACATTACTAACTAACAGAGTTACAGTAAGAGGCCACATTGTAGCTTTTTTACTAATCACTCAGCTACCGAAGTAGTAACACAAATCTTTGGGCTACCAAATTTGAGAGGTGACCGAGAGAGAGGCTTTTCCTCATTCAAAGTGGGATTGTTTGTTCTACTGGTGGAGCAGTGAGTTTGAGAAGAAAGTCGTTCACTTTACTTGCAACAACTACTCTCACATCAAGCCAACCTGTACAGCGGGATGACAGGTGTATGCAAACGGGAACTGCATATGGAATTAACTTGATAACTAAGTTTCCATTGACCTTTCGAACAAATTCTAGCGAGCCACCTCAAACACTAACATATTTACAGTGCCTTTGGAAAGTATTGAGACCCCTTCACTTTTTCCACATTTTGTCACATTACAGCCTTATTATAAAATGGAATAAATTCATTTTATTCTCATCAACACAATACCCCATAATGACAAAGTGAAAACAGGTTTTTAGAAATTTTTTAAAATTTATTAAAAATAAAAAACTTAAATATCACATTTACATAAGCATTCAGACCCTTTACTCAGTACTTTGTTGAGGCACCTTTGGCAGCAATTACAGCCTCGATTTTTATTGGGTATGATGCTACAAGCTTGGCACACCTGTATTTGGGGTATTTCTCCTATTCTTCTCTGCAGATCCTCTCAAGCTCTGTCAGGTTGGATGGGGAGCGTTGCTGCACAGCTATTTTCAGGTCTCTCCAGAGATGTTCGATCAAGTTCAAGTCCGGGCTCTGGCTGGGCCACTCAAGGACATTCACAGACTGTCACTTCTGCGTTGTCTTGGCTGTGTGCTTAGGGTCATTGTCCTTTTGGAAGGTGAACCTTCGCCCCTGTCTGAGGTCCTGAGCGCTCTGGCACAGGTTGTCATCAAGGATCTCTCTGTACTTTGCTCTGTTCATCTTTCCCTAAATTCTGACAAGTCTCCCAGTTCCTGCGGCTGAAAAACATTCCCACAGCATGATGCTGGCACCACCATGCTTCACCGTAGAGATGGTATTGGCCAGGTGATGACCGGTGCCTGGTTTCCTCCAGACGAGAAACTTGGCATTGTGGAAAATCTAGCTCATAGGCTATGACCACATCAATCGGACAGCAAGGCTTTATCACAAACACGGTTAGGTTAACAAAAACATTTCTAAGTATTACCCTGTAGGATATGTAGAGTTTAGATTATGGCCTTAGAGAATGTGGCCTGGCCTCCCCGTCACAAGCACCAAAGAAAATGTGATTGGGGCAATTTAAAATCCACTGATACCCTAATCTATGCAGTCTATGGGTCCTCCTCAGAAGAGACAAACCAGAAGACACAGGACACCATATCGGGGGTCAGAGACCCTGCATAGCTATGTGCCTAACATTTCCCTTTCCCATGTCCTCTTTAAGTTTAAATGCAATCTTTAGGTAGGCCAGTCCTTGTCATAAATTAGTCCGACCCCCCTTCCCTTCTACACCTTAACTTGGCATCACCCAATCAGGGCAAACATCCCCAAGCCATGCTGGGTAAGGTATTTAAGAGTCTTAAAAGTCTTGTGTTGCGTTTGGTTTCAGAGCCTTGGAAAAGAATAGTTTTTCTCTTTTTATTTTGGTGGTTTTTCCTTGGTTGTGTCTGTTTAGCTGGTTTTCTTTTCATTTTGTGGTCCTTAAACTGGAAGTGAGTAACACTTTGGCAAGGTCTGGCTTACCAGTCTCTATTATTTAATCAATTGTTTAATGTTTTGGCTTATTACATTACATTACATTACATTATAGGCATTTAGCAGACGCTCTTATCCAGAGCGACGTACAACAAGTGCATAGGTTCATGATGTAGAGGTGCAAAAGAAACACTAGAGTGAAGTAAGGATCGTAGTGCCAGAAGTGACCACATCGATCAGGACTCCAACCCTGTAGAATAAGCTTGTTCAGCAAGCAAGACTCCTACCAAGTACAAACTAGCACTGGAATCACACCTAATCAAACAAAAAACAATCCTGCCAGATACACTAACATAATCATTATCCTAACTAGGTACAGTGAGCTGAACTATAGGCTAGGGAGGGCTGGGGAGAGGTGCAGCCTGAAGAGATGAGTCTTCAGTCTGCGTTTGAAAGTGGTGAGATTCTCTGCTGTTCTGACCGTCACGGGGAGGTCATTCCACCAGCGAGGGGCCAGGACAGACAGCAGACGGGAGCGGGAAGTGCAGACGCGAAGAGGGGGAGGTGCCAAGCGTCCAGATCTTATCTGTTTCCCTCTCTCTTTTCCAGTATTTCTATATTAAACCATTGGACCCTAAAATGTTCTTTTTTTGCCAATTTCTCCCCATTTTTCTGCCAATTTAGTCATTATACCAGTTCACCATGTGTGTCATGGTCCTGGTCGATGCGCTATCCTCTGTTGGTCTGGGGAGGGTGTAGACTACCACATGCCTCTTCTGATACATGTGGAGTCGCCAGCCGCTTCTTTTCATCTGACAGCGAGGAGTTTCACTGAGAGAGCGTAACACGTGCGGAGGTTCACACTGTCTCCCCCAGATCCCCTCCCTGCTGAACAGGCGCCCCGACCAACCAGTAGGAGTTGCTAATGCAACGATCAGGACTCACCCTCACTGGCTTCCCACCCACGAACACTGCCAATTGTGTTCGTAGGAATGTCTGACCAAGCCGGAAGTACCACTGCCTGGGATTGAACCCGGGTCTCGGGACCCGTGAATAGTTAAGCTTAACATCCCTTAACTTTTCACATTCATTCTCAATAGTAGTTCTTAACACTACGGATGTAATATATTTTCGGCCACACGATGTCGTGGCGCTGTTCCATCCTGAATGAATGAATGACAGTATCAACAGTAAAAGTTCAAATACTAAATGCACGCGAGGCATTTTGCGGTTATTTTGTGGTACCTACGCTTCGGTAAGTCTTTATAATTTTATTACAAACAGGTTCCTATTTTATATTGATGTCATCAAGGTATTCTGTCATTATTTCAGTTAAAAGATCAGTAGTTGCATTTTTCCTATTTGACTTCATTATTGGTTTTCACGTCCCGGTTGTTGCCTTGCCCATACATAATAACACTTTTAAGTGGGAATATTGCAGGTGAATGGGGTAGTGTCTGTACTTGTGCACGTTTGCGTCTCAATATATCAGCTAGTATTAACATGGCCCTGCAATCATATTAGGGTGTAGTTTACAATATGTTTAATTTCCCCCTCAATATATTATTGCTGGTGTCATCATCATTATTTGTATTGCCCCCTTCACATGTGCTTTGTGTAACACTTCAAGGTCTAGACATAAAAATTTTTATTATTAGGGGTCCAAACAGCGAAGCTGGTGGAACCCTATTGTATTTGTTAGGATTATTATTATTCTTATTATTTTTCTCCGCTAAAAGTGTCTGAGGCTCAGCAACCATAAGTCAAATTTGGCAGGCACTAAAAATCACCTATGTCGGCCAGATGGTGGCGCTATAACAAAGGGTTATGCGTAAAAGGCCATAACTCCCACACCGTAGGTTAGATCAACACAAAACTTCATCGACCTATGCATCTGAACGTGCTCTACAATTTTGCTATTGGCACCACCTATGTCCGCCATATTGTTTGCCCGCCATTTTGACTTTTTCGTTGGGGCATGGAAGCTTTCTCCGCTAAAATGTCTGAGGCTCAGCAACCATAAGTTGTACACCAACCAAATTTGGTGGGTGGGTTCCTATGGCCCCGCACTACTCAGGCACTACAAATCACCTATGTCGGCCAGATGGTGGCGCTATAACAAAAGGGTCATGTTTAAAAGGTCATAACTCCCACTACGATCAATACAAAATTTATTGGACCAATGAATCTGAATGTGCTCTACAACTTTGCCATTGGGAGCACCTATGTCTGCCATTTTGTTTGCCCGCCATTTGGACTTTATTATTAGTAGGGGTGCGGAAGAGCTGGAGCTCCAAATCTAAGTGTTACGACATCTAGTAAACTTCTTTTCGGCAAGCGACATCCATGGCGACGCAAGTAATCCGACACCGTAGGGTCTAGTTTTTATCAGTGAGGGGAGGGTCTGAACGTCGGGGAAGCAATGGAAGACAGTGCCAGCCAGAGTACATGCTAGGCTACCAAAAGTTTGTTAGTAAAAGCTTTTTGAGAGGATCAATAATTACTATTCTTGAGCATGGATCCATTTGAAGGCAGTATCAGGTGAGTTCGTTTAGTCTTTAAATCTGTCATTATGCTGAGAAATAGCTAAACCATTTTATTGGTGGAGTTTCTGTGCACACGCGCGAAAACACGCTGGTATAATAAAACAATGATGGCAATACATATATAGTCCGCTTCGTTCTGTTGCTACCATAACATAAACTATCTTGTGTCTACAGCTGCAGTTTCTCGCTGCAATTATTAATATTGAGTATAAAGAAAAGACGCAATTTATGCTGTAGTCTGCCAGTGTCTGAATAAATAATACGGTACTCTGCGCGTAGGTAGCATGGATGGCGAGTTGGTATTTCGTTTTTTGCTACTAAAAGTTTGTTCGTAAAAGCTTTTTGAGAGGATGAATCATTACTTTTCTTTGGCATGGATCCATTTGAAGACAATATCGGGTGAGTTCGTTTAGTCTTTGAATCCGGCATTATGCTGAGAGAAATCGTATTCCGTAGCAACAAGATAAACCCGACATTAGCCCTAAGATATGTCAATTCGGCAGTGAAAACGCTGCTCACTGAGTAACGAAATAAACAAGAACACGTTTTAAATAATGATACCATGTCATTCTACAGTCAATATCTGGGACTAAGTATTGAATAAATATACAACCTCGCCATTGGATTTACGCGTAGAGGTGTCCCTTTTGAGTCTGAGTGGTCATATATTGTTTTGGACAATCCGTTTGTGAAATATACGCGCATCTCTGATGCCTGGGTAGGCTACCTTCAAAAATAGCTGTGCGTAACACCACACCTGTTGTTTACGGCTTTTTTTACTACAGCCTGGCTTGATTGACAATTCATTTATTCAGTAGGTGAGAGTTTAAGCTTTCTAACGATGTATAACATGTCTGATTTTGCTTTTGGAATAGCGTTTTATCGTTCAGCGTAACGGAAAATGTTCTTATCATCGCATTCACTTGCGCATCTGGGGCAGCATTAAAAGACGCTGCACCTAACGAAACGTTGTCAACGATTTTCATAATTTCTTGGAGAGTACTATTATTATTGAGGACTTCGGGGCATGGCGAAGCGATGTCTTTGCTTATAGACCTATCTGACATCGTTTTCTGACGCAAAACAGAAGCGGATAGGACTTTGTCATTGATTTACTATCTCTGTCTCTATACTACTGAACACAGATAAAATGTCATATTGCTATGTAAGTATTACTGCTCAAAATATTTCGGTTACACGTTATTTTTGAAATTGAGTGTCTTTAAATAGGTTAGTGGTATTATATAATGTGGATATTGCACACTGTAGTGTTTTTGTGATGCAGCAGTGATGACGAGAGTGTTGGAACATTGCCAAAACGTGGTTGACGGTTGACAATTGTTTTCATATAGTCCCATCCCCATCCGCCATTATGCTGAGATACAGCTAAACCATTTTTATTGATAGTATTTGAGTTTCTCGACAAACGCGCGAAAACACGCTGGTATAATAAAACAATGAAGGTCAATATAGCCTATATGTATATAGTCCGCTTCGTTCCGTTGCTATCATAACATAACACACTATCTTGTGTCCACAGCTGCAGTTTCTTGCTGCAATTACTAACATTGAATATAAACAAAAGACGCAATTTATGCTGTACTCTGCCAATGTCTAAATAAATAATACAGTACTCTGAGCGTAGGAAGCAGGTAGCATGGATGGCGAGTTGATATTTTTTACTACTAAAAGTTTGTTAGTAAAAGCTTTGAGAGGATGAATCATTACTTTTCTTTGGCATGGATCCATTTGAAGACAATATCAGGTGAGTTCGTTTAGTCTTTAAATCCGTCATTATGCTGAGAGAAATCGTATTCTCAATTTAATCTCTAAATTGACTGTAAGCTTAGGGTTGTAACTAGGTAGCTGTTTCGTAGGTCACTTAGTTAATGCACTCGTTTTAACTATTGCTTGTATTTTTGCATAGACTGCGTTGTTGCTGTTCTTGTTTGTGTTAGTGTTAATCAGTGTAACCTACAGGGTCCAAGTTGAACTATGCGGTTGTTCCCTGCACTTGGAACGGTACTACTCTCTATGGTTTTTGATTCACTTGTTCCTGATTATGATTATACACTTTGTTGTACGTCGCTCTGGATAAGAGCGTCTGCCAAATGCCTGTAATGTAATGTAATATTCCGTAGCAACAAGATAAACCCGACATTAGCCCTAAAATATGCCAATACAGCAGTGAAAACGCTGCTCACTGAATAACGAAATAAACGAGACAAAATTTTTTAGAATTATACCATGTCATTCTACAGTCAATATCTGGGACTTAACATTGAATAAATATACAATCTTACCATTGATTTTACGCGTAGAGATGTCCCTTTTGCGACTGAGTGGTCATATATTGTCTTGGACAATCCGTTTGTGAAATATATGCACATTTGTGATTCCTGGGTAGGCTACCTTCAAAGATAGCTGTGCGTAATACCACACCTGTTGCTTACGGTGTTGTCGCCCTTTTTAGTACAATTTGGCTTGATTGACAACTCATTTATTCCGTAGGTGAGAGTATAAGCTTTCTAACGATGAATAACATGTCTGATTTTTCTTTTGGAATAGCGTTTTATAGGTCAGCGTAACTGAAAATTTTCTCATCTGCCAATGTCTAAATAAATAATACGGTAGGCTGTTCTGTGCGCACCACGCAGGTCGCGAGTTGATATTTCGTCTTTTGTTTCGTTTTTTCTCAATGTCCTATCTATTATTTGAAATGTGTATTTATGTGTTATTATTCTATTTGTCTCTGAGGCGCTCTGAAATGTGCATTCTCTGCTAAGTTGAGCAATGGATTGGAATAGGTATGTGTCTGACGTTATGTTGCACGGTATACCAAAACTTCAGCACTTTTTCGATACTTAAAAAAAAAAAAAGAAACGGTTCTGTATTAGATTTTTCCAACGTTCGGTAGTTTTGCGTCAAATGTAAAAGCCAGGGAAATGTGTCCCCCGCATTACCGATTGAGAGGATGAAAAGTGTAATTTGTCAGAATCTTCGCTAGATGGCAGTAGCAACTAAGGTTGGCAAGTGAGGTGACCTGCGCTTGTGCATTCTCGTGGTTGATACAGCGCAAGCTTAGACTCAGTTCACTTCAGTAGTAATAGCTGTTCTAATTTGTAAATATTTTATTATAGGAAGATGCTGTACTGTTATTGAAATGTGTTGTTTTTAGATATATTTTAAAGTGAAAGACCTGTTTACAGATAATTTACTTTACAATTGTTTAATTTTTGAAATATATTTAATGTAGTTTTCTATGGTTTAGTGTTGTAACATTATAGTCCTATGCTTATTGATATGTTGAACAGGCTTCAACTTAAAGGTTGTTAATAAACCAGGTTTTTAATAAACCGTGAATTCGAAAATGAGGTCATCCCTTGTGGACATTACGTTTCTGATCTATTAAGGTAATTTCAGTATCGTTAGGTACAGAGTATTGAATCAGTATCGTTTCAGTATCAATTATCGTGATACTAAACCTGGTATTGGTATCAAAGTCAAAATTTTGGTATCGTGACAACACTAGTGTGACACCTTTTTTAGTTGCGGCATGGAACCGCTGCAGCTGTACATGCACACCGGGCCATCTAACTGTTACGACATGCCATCTAAGTGTTACAACATAGTAAAGGCCTTTATGGGAAGCGGCCAGGACACATCCGTGGCGACGCAACTAAGTCATCCGCCAGCGTCTCTTAGCACAAAATTGGCCATAAGTCATCAATATTTTATACAATCATCATGATATTCAGTAGATATGTTTGGGTGAAGGTATATGATCATGAGGACAAAGCCTTTTTAAAATTGCTCCATAGGGGGTGCGATAGTGCCAATGCTTGGACCCCTCCCAATGCCGCTTGCGGCTTTAATTACTCTTATTACACTATTGTTGTCAAGGCAATAAGTAGGACCATCTCTAATTGTTCATTGTCAGTACTGTCATTCAGCCATCTTAACAAACACTTTGCTATCTATATGTTCCTATACTAACCATGGATATATTATTATTATTGTTAGTCAGTTTAACCATTCAATATAGTACAGGACACATACAAATATTGCTGCCTCCACCTTCAGACAATACAGAACTTGTATAATGCAATTCATATTAACTACCCCCTCCCCCCCTGGATTGACAGCAAACAAAAAATTGAGGTCAGTGGAAAAGCATTATAATAACAATAATAATTTTCATGTTGAGAATTTGAAAATACTTGGTGATAGAGCTACACAAGTTTGTGTATCAAAATGGCAAAACATAAGGTCAAGGGCCTACCATTTATACAGCATCATAATGTACAGTTCCCATGTAAATAATAAACCCTCCCCAAATTTTACTGTCCAGGTGTTTTAGAGTTCAGGTTATTTCAAGGTTATTTCATTATGGCCGGAATTCTTTGGTCATCAACTGCAGAGGTCCACCCTGGCCTACCACTCCCTTTGTGATTACTGAGCTCACCAGTGCTCTCGTTCTTAATGATGTTCCAAGTGGTTTATTTTGGTAAGCTTAAGGTTTGGCCTATGTTTCTGACTGTCTTTCTATATATCCCAGCCTCATAATGGCTTCCTTAGTTTTCATTGGCATACCTTATACTTGTACTGAAGAAGCAACTGAACATACCTGACTAATCAGAAATGCATGTGAAACCATTTGTCCTGAACATTATGGTACCCTGAAAATATGTATGTATAACCCCAATTCTAAAAAAGTTGGGATGGTAAATGAAATGCAAATACAAACAGAAAGCAGTAATTAGTACATTTACTTTGACTTGTATTCAAACAAAAACAGTATAAAGACAAGGTATTTCATGTTTTACCTAATCAACTTAATTGCTTTTTGAAGATATACGTTTATTATGAAATTTATGCCTGCAACACGTTCCAAAGAAGTTTGGGCAGGGGCAATTTAGGACTAATAACAATGTGACAACTGGAAATAACAAGGTGATGTGAACCAGGTGATGTTAAACAGGTGAGGCAATCGTGTTATAAGGAGATATAAGGAGCCTCCAAGAAAGGCCTAGTCCTTCAAGAGCAAGGATGGGTTGAGGCTTGCCAATTTGCCGACAGATGTGTCAGCGGATAATCCAGCACTTTGAGAACAACGTTCCCCAAAGACAAATCGGTAGGATTTGGGGCATTTCCCCCTCTGCACAATATAATTAATGGATTCAAAGAATCCGGTCAAATCTCGGTGCGTAAAGGGCAAGGCCGATAACCACTTCTGAATACATGTGATCTCCGATACCTCAGACGTCACTGTCTTAAAAGTCATCATGCGTCTGTAATGGATATCATGACATGAGCTAGGGAATACTTCGGTAACATACTTCAGTCTTCGGTCAGTCAACACCATTCGCCGCTACATCTACAGATGCAAGTTAAGGCTTTATTATGCAAAGCAGAAGCCATACATCAACACTGTCCAGAAGCGCCACCGACTTCTGTGGGCTTGGTCTCATCTGAGATTTGTGTTTTGTGGTCGGACAAGTCAACATTTCAAAGAGTTTTCGGACAAAACAGACGTTGTGTTTTCTGGGCCAAAGAGGAAAAGGACCATCCAAGCTGTTTATCAGCATCAGGTCCAAAAGCCAGCGTCTGTCATGGTATGGGGGTATGTCAGTGCCTATGGCATGGGTAACTTGCACATCTGTGAGGGC
Source organism: Anguilla rostrata (assembly GCF_018555375.3). Classification (NCBI taxonomy): domain Eukaryota; kingdom Metazoa; phylum Chordata; class Actinopteri; order Anguilliformes; family Anguillidae; genus Anguilla; species Anguilla rostrata. The sequence continues at coordinate 23,628,644 of NC_057937.1, forward strand.
ACCATTAATGCAGAAATATATGTACAAATTTTGGAGCAACATATGCTGCCATCCAGACGTCGTCTTCTCCAGGGACGTCCCTGCATCTTCCAGCAGGACAACGCCGAACCACATTCTGCCCGGATTAGAAGTGCATGGCTGCGTAAGCAGAGTGCGGGTGCTAGATTGGCCTGCCTGCAGTCCTGACCTGTCTCCGATTGAGAATGTGGCGCATTATGAAGAACAAAATATGGCAACAAAGGCCCCATACAATTGCGCAGCTGAAGACCTACATAATGGAAGAATAGGGGAAAATCGCGCTTGCTAAACATAACCAACTGGTGTCTTCAGTGTCCAAACACTTAATAAGCGTTATTAAAAGAAATGGTGATGTTACAGAGTGGTAAACACTCAACTGTCCCAACTTTTTTGGAGCGTGTTGCAGTCAACAGATTTGAAATGAGTGTATATTTTAAAAAAACAATTAAATTTACAAGGTTAAACATAAAATAATGTGCTGTTGTAGTGTTTTCAATATAGTACAGGATAAATAAAATTTACATCATTTACATTATCACTCTTTTTTGTTTTTATTAGCATTTTCCATACTGTCCCAACTTTTTTGGAATCTATCTATGTATAGAGAGTGCTGTTATTTCTACAGGGTGAAACCAAAATATATTACAATAACCTTTCATAAAAGCTGAGAGCTGTTAGCTGCACTTTAACCACATATGAATTGTTTGATTACAAATCTAAAATTATGAAGTACAGAACGAAGTAAAGAAAATATGGCTTTGTCCCTAACGTTAAGGAGCTCACTGTATATAAAAATATAATTTGTGCTTCAGAAGTGGCCCATGAAGGACTTGGCAAAAGCAGACCAATGCCAGTACTTCACTTAACTCCCAAGCTCCGAGGAGCTTCAGGAGACCCAGCAGCTGTGGTAGCATGTGACTGCAGGGAGTCTGACTACATGTGTGGCAGTTGTCACCTTGCAGCCTTGGTAAATCCACCTGCTCCAGTCCCAGCCCCAATCCATTTCATACTTGTGCATATCAACCCTGCTAATACTATTATGAACAAAAATACAAATATAGCTTGACATTTATACCTAGCTGTTGTTGTATTTATATGTTTATTAAGAATTGTAATATGTAATCTTATTTGTACTGTTGCAATAATTGATCTGATGTAAATACTTTGATAACTTTCTATGTTTTGATTTGGCAGAAAAGATTTCCTGATCCTCTCCAAAATAAAATGGAGGTGGAGAATAAATATCATGTTAATATCAAACCTAAAAAAGAAGAAGCAGAAAAAACAAATCAATTATAAACAACTATTTATTTGACCATGGGTGGATTCTAACCATGGTTTCCATGTCACGTGTTACACCTACTGTTACACGGCTGGCCGGGTCTTGGTAGGCGAGTGTTTATACCTCTACACTACCCAGAACGCCCTCATTTTTTTGTTTTTTACATGGTAATTAAGAAGTATGACATACCAGTTTTATTGAAAGTCTCTTGGCAACCCAAATCCGGGCACCCACCGCACGCGTATCGACCACACTACGCGCGTAACTGAAGCGTAGTTGAAGTACTGTTATTACAACGGCAGCGGGCGACGTCGTCTCCACCAGATGCGAAGGCGTCGCAAACAGGCTGCGAAGCTCGCGCGACACAAGCGACTAGCGTAGTTTCCTTCTGTTCATTTTCCGCTGTCGCGTCCGATGGCCTGTTAACACAGAAATATGTCTAAATGCTAGTATACATTGATTATTTTCATCCTTATATTACTGGGGGTGTGTCCCTAGTTACCTCCCAGATATTTTATAAGCAGCTAAAAAAAATACAAGCCTTTTCGTTTTTGTATTGTCCTTGCAGAAAAAAAAAAAAAAAAAACTGGAACCTGGGGAAAAGGCAAACTTAGTTTCGCTATCCTATTTTGCGGGGTAAATTTGAAAATACACCACAGAAAGACGTAGCTTATTGAATGACGTAGAAGTGAATGCACCGAGCAGCGGTTTGTTAGCTCGAGTGTTGGAAGGTAGTTTTTAACCAACCATTGCTCAGCCTATTTGACTTCTCCGATGTCTTCGTTCGCCGTGCTTTCAAAAAGGGCTTGTTAATAAAAATCAGATAATCAACAGAGCTTTAAAAAAAATCTGATTATTTAGTGGTCTTGCCGATGAAAATGCACCTATTTTATAAATGAAGCAAGCCTTTATTGCACTTGTACTTCAAAGATTCTGGTGTTCATGGCGTTGTGGTGTTCATATCCCTTCAAGATTAAACTATTACGCTATCTTTTTGATTATTAGCTGATTTTACTAAATCTGGTCCTATAAATGTTTTGACGTGAATGACAAGACAACACGGGAATTCCCAATGGTTGATTACGGATTATTTATTATTATTATGATCATTACATATTCTTCATGAAATTGGCACGCTTGTTAACCAAGCAAACAAATTAATACAGTTTGAGATTGATTATTATGCAGGCTACGTTGCGATTTAAGCTTATGGTAATTCTTGAAAGCGTTTACTTTCTCACGTATTTACATGAGTTAACGAAATATTACCAAATTAACAAACTGAAAAAGGTCTCTCACCAAAGTATTCACTTAACCCATAATCAACAGTCGTGAACAAACGTGAAATACATGATGTAATCCCACTGCAGACTGCAAAAGCTACTATGAATATAGAGCTTTAAGCAAGCCTTTGCGCGACACAAACGGAACCAGTGGAGACACGCTACGTGCTGCGCCGTGCTGCTTCGCCGTGCTGCGGGTGCCCGGCGTAAGAGTTAGATAATCAGAAATACAGTGAGCACCATAATTCATTGGACAGTGACACATTTTTTGTTATTTTGGTTCTCTACTCTAGCACTTTGAGTTTGAAAGGATACAATGACAATGAGGTTGAAGTGCAGACTGTCAGCTTTAATTTGAGGTTATTTTCATACATATCGGATGAACCGTTTAGAAATTATAGAGCCTTTTGTACATAGTCCGCCCCATTTTCGGGCATCAAAAGATATTGGACAGTTTAACATAATGTAGAATAAAGTAATCATTTTTAATATTTGGTAGCATATCCTTTGCATGCAATGACTGCTTGAAGCCTGCAACGCATAGAAATCACCAGACGCTGGGTATCTTCCCTGGTGGTGCTCTGCCAGGCCTGTACTGCAGCCATCTTCAGTTCCTGCTTGTTTTGAGGACTTTTTGCCTTCAGTCTCCTCTTCAGCATGTAAAATGCATGTTCAATTGGATTCAGATTCGGTGATTGACTCAGCCAGTCAAGGATTTTCCACTGTTTGGCTGTCAAAAACCCCTTTGTTGCTCTAGCAGTATGTTTCGGGTCATTGTCTTGTTGCATGATGAAGTGCCGTCCAATGAGTTTGGAGGCATTTGGTTTTCTCTGAGCAGGTAAAATATTTCTGTAGACTTCAGAATTCATTCTTCTACTTCTGTCTGCAGTCACATCATCGATGAAGACAAGTGAGCCCGTTCCACTGGCAGCCTTACTGGCCCAAGCCATAACACCCCCTCCACCATGTTTCACAGATGAGGTGGTATGCTTTGGATCATGGGCATTTCCTTTTTTTCTCCACACTTTCCTCTTTCCATCACTCTGGTACATGTTAATCTTTATCTCATCTGTCCACAAGACTTTGTTCCAGAACTCAAGGGGCTCTTTTAGGTGCTTTTTAGCAAACTGTAATCTCGCCTTTCTGTTCTTCAGGCTTATCAGTGGTTTGCATCTTGTAGTGTACCCTCTGTAGTCCTGCTGGTGTAGTCTTCTACGTATGGTAGACTTTGACACATCTACACCTGCATCCAGGAGAGTGTTTTTGATCTGTTGGGCTGTTGTCAGGGGGGTTTTCTTCACCGTAGAGAGTATTCTCCGGTCATCCATTACAGTGGTCTTCCTTGGTCTACCGGGTCTTTTGACACCAGTTGTTTTTTTCTTGTTAATGATGAACCAAAATGTTGGCTTGGGCATGCCCAGGGTTTTTGCAATGTTCCTTATTGATTGATTTTCATTTCTGAGCCTTATGACAGCCAGCTTAATTTGCATCGACACTGCTGTTTTCCTCATGTTGTCACACCCCAACAACAATCTCCAAAGGCAATTGCAAAGACTAGAATCAAGATTAGACATCAACAGCTCTCTTCTGCAAAATGAATACACCTGCCTAATGAAACACTGTGAAGCAAATTCAACAAATACTTGTTGTACCTTAAAATGGGGGACCATGTACAAAAGGTGCTGTCATGTCATAAACGGTTAATCCGATATGGATGAAAATACCCTCAAATTAAAGCTGACAGTCTGTACTTCAACCTCATTGTCATTGTATCCTCTCAAACTCAGTGCTAGAGTACAGAACCAAAATAACAAAAAATGTGTCACTGTCCAGTGAATTATGGTGCTCAATGTAGCAGTTCAAAGCAAAAAATTTAATTTATGAAAAAAAGTTTTTTGTAATATATTTCCAAAAGTACGTCTCACCACAATGTAAGTCCAGGGTGTATGTAGTACCCACACCAAATATCATGTCAATTGAACTTGCCATTGCTTTACAATGTGGCATTAAGTACATGAAGAGCCTGGCACCTGAGCCTTGCACTAGAAAGGACACTAGACCAAAAAATGTTGATAGAAATGTTTTTATTCCAAAAGCACAATTGAAATTATATATATATATATATATATATATATGTATATATATATAAACTAATGCCCAAGAACTATATACCATAAATAAAAATGTATTTTTATTTATAGGGAAATTTTTTTTTTGGTTTTTGAACAATAGTAAACTACAAAGAAAACAAAAATATAACTTTTTTTTTACTTTATTATTACTATATTATTTTAACTGCTGTTGGGGGAGGGGAGGGGGGGTAGGGGGAGTTGATGGCAAAGCTGAGGGGCAGGACAGTGCATTGATGTGCTGATAGCTGTTACCTGAGAAAAAACAAGGCATCAGACACATATTCCAATCCATTGCTCAGCTAAGCAGAGAATGCACATTTCAGAGCGCCTCAGAGACAGATAGAATAATAAGACGTTGAAAGAAAACAAAATATCAACTTGCCATCCTTGCTACCTGCGTGCTGCACGCAGAGTACCGTATTATTTATTTAGACATTGGCAGACTACAGCATAAATTGCATCTTTTGTTTATATTCAATATTAGTAATTGCAGCGAGAAACTGCAGCTGTAGACACAAGAAAGTTTGTTACATTATGGTATGCAACGGAACGATGTTGGCTATATATATATTTAGCGTTATTGTTTTATTATACCAGGGTGTTTTCACACGTTTGCAGAGAAACGCAAATACTCTCAATAAAAATGGTTTAGCAATTTCTCTGCATAATGATGGATTCAAAGACTAAACAAACTCACCCGATATTGTCTTCAAATGGATCCATGCCAAAGAAAAGTAATTATTCATTGTAGGTGCCATATTCAAATTGAAATAGAAAAGGTGGAATATCTGTATATTTTTGTTTATTATTATTGAAAGTTATGGACAGTGTGATTAGCCTGTTTTGAGGACACTGTCATTGGTGCTTCTATTTTGAAGGCCTGATGCACTGTCCGCACACCTGTGCAAGTTTTAGACAATCAGGTCATATCAGTGCAGGAAGCCAGTGATGTAGGTTGGAAGGGGCAGTTGCCAAACAGTTTTCAACCGCTTTACATTTTTTGGATATTTTTGAGCCTTTTTTGTTTTATACTTTGAATGCAGTGCATTGCCCTTTTGTTTTCCTTTCGATTTTGTGGTGATACCGCTATTTTCTTTGAGTTTTTGATTACTTTGGATTGGAGTGAACTAACTAGCCTACACTGACGGACCCGACTACGAACTTTGAACTTACGAAATTTGCGTCTATTGTGCTTATTAAAAAATGGAACGAAGCCAATACATTCATCCTCTCAAAAAGCTTTTACTGACAAACTTTACAGTAGCATGAACTCTGGCACTCGTCCATCGCTTTCCCAAATCGAAAAATTTGGGCGGGTTTTGTTGACATAGTTAAAGCACCATAGATTGCACCCGAATGGCTAAAGATCAATGCCACTTAAAGTTCAGACCCTCCCCTCATTGATAAATAAAAAAGAAAACCAAGTCAGCATCGGAAATTACAGAGATCTTCGTTGACGATGAATTGTAGTGATTTATGACACCAAAAGGCGTTATCCCGGTCCATGCAGTTAATTATTTAATGTTTTGTATAATGTCTTCTGTTTTGTAATTAGAAGTAGTGTGTCTGCATTCAATGAAGAATGTATGATTTCAATTCATTAATCTAATTGATTGCTTTGTATTAAATTCAATTATTATATCTTAAAACCTGATATAGAACTTGTTTTTGACTTGTTGGTTGATTCCACCCGTTTTCTGTAGACTGACCTATCAATTAATTTGGTGACTTATTTGCTAATTTTAAACATAATTATTAAATTAAATCAAATATATTTTACATGTAGGTTAAGTGAGGGGTTCTAGCATGCAATATCGCTTGTGTTCAGTATTCAGAGTGCTGAACATTTTAACAGGGGCATTGACTGTTGGAACCGCTGGATTCTGGAATAAACATATTTTTAATGAATCCTTGCTTGTCGCACAACCCATAGCCCTTTAACCCCTTTGTGCATATGCCAAATGTAGCCAATCCTTGCCCATTTAGGGAATACCCTATTTAAAGCTATATATTTATAACTCTGGATGTGAGCATCACAGAGACTTGAAAAATGGATTAAATGAAGCAAGACATTTCTACCATTTACAATACTTAGATTAGTTTATATTCATAATTTAGGAAGAAATATAGTGCCACAAGTGCATTTGTCTAAAATATCAAAAATGAATTAGCTGTTTTTTAGGTTTGCAATGAAATACTGAGATTTCAAATATACAGCAGGTTAAACTATACATGTCCTGGATCAAAAACTCTTTGACCACAAGTGCGTCAAATCTAAGGGTGGATGCGCAGAACTACTCTAGATCTATGAATCAAAAAGAAAGCAGCATACCCAGTGTCTCCAAATCTATCCAAAATGTCTAAATTATGCATTGCTGTAAATCAAAACATAATCATGTGTTTTACTACAAATCAACTGTTTTGACACAAGAAACTCACTGTTGCATCATTTTCAAGTGAGAATTACAAGCTTTCCATCAGTACAGTGGCTTAAAATATCTAGGTGTCCTGAAACATATCCAAAATCTCTCCAAAAATGAAGTAAATGCTTTTTGTCCATTATATTACATGTGCTCCTTATGAAGGTTTAAGGTGAAACATTGATATCAGATTTAAAAATGCAAAAACTTTATCACACTATGTGGTACAGTATCTAAATGTGTAATCATTAACTCTCATATGTTTTTCTGTACAGTATATGATGTTTTCTTGTATGGAGATGGGACAACATTAAAGCAATATTCAACCGTCCAACATGTTTTGGCAATGTTCCAGTTGAGGTCACATCTGGTGCATTAAACATAAACACTACTCAGCAAACCAACAAACACTTATGTCACAGTGTGAAATATCCTCATAATAAAATACCACTAATCTATTTAAAGATTAAACGAAAAGGTTTCACTAGAGAGCACTAGAGAACAAATGTTTAATATAGAGCACTAAAAATCACATATTTTTAGATATTTGAAACTTGCTACAGCAATTAAACGTCTCATTAGGAATATGTATTATGATTTATTATTGTTGTATTATTTTGGTGCAATATTGAATTTGAGACCATTTTGAATTCTGTTTGTTCATATGCTACTTTTCCCACTTTCACATGGTTCACTTGGCATACTGATAGAGGGTATCTTCAAAACCACTGGCCACATTTTAGTGTTGATCTGCTGTTTGGTGGCACTATCGCAGTCAACTGAATTTCAAGAGAACAATAAGTCCTGCTCTGATTGACTTACTAATCATGTCATAAGATTCACACAGAATACATTTGCCTCGGACCCATGAGATCACCATTATTACATTACATTACATTACAGGCATTTAGCAGACGCTCTTATCCAAAGCGACTTACACAACTTTTACATTGTATCCATTTATACAGCTGGATATATACTGAAGCAATTTCGGTTAAGTACCTTGCTCAAGGGTACAACGGCAGTGTCCTACCCGGGAATCGAACCTGCGACCTTTCGGTTACAAGCCCAGTTCCTTACCCACTGTGCTACACTCCGTCCACTCAATTATGCACCACCACATTTGGATCAATCTCCTGCTAGACTGTTTGTCAAATTTACATGGCAAAAACTTCTACAGTTCAGTCTCTCTAAATTTTGCAGAAACAAAATTGCTATGCAGAAAATTGTGGCAACTGTATGTGGCAGACATAATGCGATTGACCTCTTAATTGGCACTGGCCTGTATTCAGGCC